>NC_066580.1:345500340-345802272 GCF_024323335.1 Lathyrus oleraceus
AATTGTGTTGAATTCCTGATTTTATTTGACTATCTTCCCATGATCCAATTGAGCTGAAATTTCATATGAATGCTATGTTATGGATTGTGATTGAGTATGAATTATTTCATAATTTTTGGAATTGATTATGTTTGCTTTTGAGCTTGGTCTTGCTGTTGACCTTTTGTGTGCTCCCTCTTGCCATGTTTTGACTTCTTTGGTCTATAAAATGATGTTGATGCATGATATAAACTTGAAACCAATTGTGCTTGCTTCTTAAATGTTTGAACTTGACTTTGGTTGACTATTGTTTGCTGTTTTGACTTTCCCTTTTATTTTTGACCCTAGGCTTGCCCTAGTGGTCTCTTGGCTTATGTTGAGTTCATTTGTTTCAGGTTAAGCAATAATGCCTCAAAGAAACCTTTGCCAATTTGATTGAGCTTGATTATATATCATGTGCTAACCTTTGTTTTGTAGGTGGTATGACTCATATGAGTTGGGTCTTGTGCTTTTGCATTTCTGTTTATTGTTAGCTGTTGATTCATTTCCTTTTGATTTAAACTGTTGAGCTGTTTACTGATTAATTTGACTTTTTCAGGTACTCTTTAGTTGCTTTATTTGCTTGCTTTGCTATTTAGCAATTTTCTTTTGAGGTATAATTACTCTCTCTTCATGTAGTCTGGAGACCCGGCCTGTTATTTGGCCGGGCAAACTGTCTGAAGTCCTCCTTAAGAGGCCATGCTTGTGTGTGTTTAAAATTGTCCCAAGCAGGAAAAGTCCTTCAAGTAAGGCAATTGGTAGATCAAAGGGATAAGCAACCTATCCCCTACTATTCAGTGAGTCTTCTCCTTGCTCCCATTACATGGTTGTAGCATTGAGATCAAAACCCAAAATCTATCGAGTCAATAATGTGGAAAGAGCTCCATCTTTCTGAGCTCCCACACTTTCTGATAATGCTCTCCCTGATCAGGGATAAGAGCAATGAGGCACACCCCTCATCTCCTTTCATCTGCTTCACCTTAGCCTCTCAATGGCAAGGTTAAGAGCACACTTCACCCCATTCCAGAGGTTTGTTTGTTGAGGTTGATATGACCCCTCAACTAAAACCTAACCCTTGTGTGAGCCTCTTGTATGTATATAGTGTGTGCTATCTGTGATTGTGATTGCTTTGCTTCTTAGGCTAGCTTAGACTTGCTTCCTGTGCAAGTTAGGTTTAGTTTAGACTAATCCTTGTTTGCTTTCACCCTCGTTGCGATCCTTTCTCTCGCCCTCGTTGCGATCGAGCCTTATCCTTTCTCTCGCCCTCGTTGCGATCGAGACTTTCCCTTTCTCTTGCCTTAGTTGCAATCGAGTCCTTTTTCCCTCCGTAGCCGAACTACGGCAACTCTGATTCTCATGTCCAGATGAGATACATAGGCACGAGATGCGATGTCTTGTCGAGTTTGACTAACAACTAACACTAATTCTCTTCTCTCGCCCTCGTTGCGATTGAGACCTCCCCTTTCTCTTGCCCTAGTTGCAATCGAGACCCTTGCTTCCTGTGCAAGCCTTGTCTAGGATAGGTTGGCCCTTGCGCCATTTAGCTAGAAACCTTAACTTAGGGTTGACTTTGCATGACAACATCTAGGCTCGAGTCGTAGTCTCCCTAGAGTTGTGTCTCCCTCTGTTATCTGGTTAGGCTAGTCCTTTATCCCTGCGTAGGGGAACTACATCGCCCTGATCTTCACACCAGATGAAGTATGTAGGCAGGAGATTGAGCTGATCTCTCCGGGCGCCCTTTTTCTTTTCCAACCCTTTGTGTCTTAACCACCCTTGTGTGTGTTCTGGTTGGAGTCCGACATAAGTCCAGCGATTGGCAGTTGGTTTCCTGTGCGTGTGTTTTGGTTCGGATGCTGATGTAAGTCCAGTGATTGGCATTCGGGCTCCACGTTTGCCTTTGCCTGTGTTTGTTTTGTGTGCGTGTTAGCCGAGCTACGAATGCTCTGATTCTTCTCTCGTCTGAGAAGATACGTATGCATAGGATGCGATATCCTAGCGAGCATGTGTCGTCTCCCCAGTCCGAACTACTTCGACTCTGATGTCTATGCCTGATAGACTAAGTAGGCCCAGGATGCGACATCCTGCCGAGTCAGTTTCAGTCAGTTTCTTTTGTCTCTTTTCAGCCAGTGTGTGTGTGTTCGAGCAGTGTTTAGCAACCAATTTTTCCTACCTATTGTGCGTGGATCCCGTAGAGTACTACGGATGCGTAGGGGTGCTAATACCTTCCCTTCGCATAACCGACTCCCGAACCCATCCTCTTTGGTCGCGAGACCATGTTCTTTCCTAGGTTTACTCTGAGCGTTTCCTTTCCCTCTTTTGGGATAAATAACGCACGGTGGCGGCTCTGTTGTTTCTTTCTTTTCCCGCCGGTTTTTCGCGTGATGCGACAGCTGGCGACTCTGCTGGGGATAAAGAGAAGTTGACCTATGCTGGTCCATCTTCCCTGAGCGAGTCTCTCCTAGCGCTCTCTAGGTTAGGGTTTTGGTTGCTTTGTGCTGTTATTTATTGCATTCATTGTATATATGTGCATTTATTGTTTGCATTTATTGTGTACACTTATGTTTGCATTCATATTCATTATTCATTCTGCCTGGCTGGTTGTCTGTTTTTCTTTGTGGGGTGGGAGTCAGTTGAGATGAGTTCTATACCCGAACTTGAGTGCTCTCTAGGATAGGAGAATGGCATAGTCTTGTTGACTGGTGTGGAGTATTCCTTAGCCAGTTGACTTGCGAGACCATTCACTTGGTGGAGGTCATGTTGAACTAATAATGTCACACAAGTTATTTGTGGTTAGGCATTATTCTTTCAATCATGTGTCGCAGAAGCCAAGGACCTTAGTTTACCAAACCCATCTTGGCCTATTTTTTAGGACCGTAGTGCGGAGGTCGTTCAGATGTCAGTTCTGATACGATTGTTACGCGATACTACACTCATAAGAGTTTCTCTTGAGAATATTCTTGGAATACGAGTATTCGTTCCTCCGATAATATTCGAGAGATGGAACGATGATTATGGGAACCTCTGATAGAACATGTCTGGCAGGTTTAAACCCTAGTACACTCCCTTTGGGTGGTTCTTAACCGAGACTCCATGCTCGTGACTCTCAACAAACCCATGATTCGTGGTTGAGTCGTTCAAACATTGTTAATATCAATGGATCCCGGATCAGGGGTAAAACCTAAAATCCACCAAAGCGGCTGGTTGATATTAAGGATGTTAGAGCCGGTTCATGTACCGTTAATATCAATGGAACTTGGGTGTCGATAAGGTGAAAACCTAAATCCACCAAAATGGATGATTGATATTAGGGATACAATGAGCTTTCCCACGACCTTTGTTTGGTGTGCCTTGCTTGATCCTTGAGTGTGATTGTTGCATTCATGCATTCATACATTCATCTGCATTCATATCATCAGAAAAAAAAGAAAGTTCTCAAGGAACTCAAAGGAGTTTATTTGCAAAAAAGTTCAAAACATGAAAAAACCGGGAAAATTTTTTCACCTGATATATCTGATGAGATATTCTCATATATGATCAAAATGCTAAATATTTCAAAGTTTGCAAATAAAACCCTCGAGTTCCTTTGAAATAAAAACAAGCATATGCATAAATACTTCATGCATCATTTGCATCAGCGGGTGTTTTGTTCCGGTCTCCCGTCCTGTGGTCTGACCCTGCGATCTTCATTTATTTTGAAGACGCACTTTGTCGGTATTATACCAGAGCCATCTCTGCCAGATTGATGGATCATCCTGAGCAAGAGAATTGTGAACTCAGAGAGATATTTGCCAGACTTTGTACTGTTGATGGATTTATTCCTGGTTAACCGATCCCAGGCTGGTATTGGCTACTGTTCTGGGGCATGCAATGAGCAAGGTCTGTTCAAGAGTGGAGGATTCATCCATGATGATCAACCTGAAGAAGAGGATGCTGCTATCTTGGAAGAGGACGCAGAAGACGTGAACAACTTCGTCATTCCTGGTGGTGTCTGCCACAATTGGGTCACTGTGGGCGTTCCTACAGTTGTTCATAAGTCAGAGTAGTAATCACTTTGTTAAAAAACCCTTCTCCCATGCCAAAAGGAGAAGTGATGACATTGTTGGCAACATTTTGTGCAATGATATTTTTCATTCAAATAAATTCATGTTAAAACATTTGTTTTCCATTTATTTTCCCTTTTCACTTTTGCATGAAATTGGTGATCACAAAAAACCTTAAAAAACAAGAATAAAAGCAATCTTTTCATCTGCATAACGATTGTCTTGTTTGATTTCCAAAAAGCTTTTATACTCAAAATCTTTATGCAGGTTGTTTCTCAAACCCATTGAACATAGTGGTCGGACGTCATCTCCCAATTTTGAATTCCCTGTATTCGAAGCGGACGAAGATGATGTTGAAGGGATTCCTGACGAGATTTCCCGACTTCTTGAGCAAGAAAAGAAGATCACACTCAGCTGCATCTCGAGAATCAGCAGAACAACCAACCGGGGCATTATCAAAAAAAAAAAAAAAAAAAAAGAAGAAAGAAAAGAGAGGAAAAAAAAAGGAAAGAGGAGGGTGCAAAACCAAATCAAAAGAAATCCAAATCAAAAGAAATCCAAATCAAAAGAAACCCAAATCAAAAGAAAGAAAAAGAAAGAAAGAAACAAAAAAATAGCACCCTCAAAGTCCCAAGTTGGCTGATGCTGAATTCGATCGAAAAGAAGAGATCAACTGCCATGTGTCATGGTCAAGTTATATCAGCAGAGAGTGAAGAAAGCATTCGACAAGAAGATCAAGCCTCGTGTGTTCCGAGGGACCTTGTGCTCAAGAAAGTCTTGTCTTTCGTGCCCGATTCCAGGGGCAAGTGGACTTTACAAGCTACAAACGTCCGAACGTTGTCAAGAGGGCCTTTTCAGGCGGCGCTTTGACACTTCCAACAATGGATGGAGAAGTTCACTCGTCCTGTGAATCCAGATGCAGTCAAGAAATACTTCGCCTAAAACAAAAAAAGAAGAAGAAAAAGAAAAAAGCAAAAGCTCGCTAAGTCGAACACCCCAAAGGGCGACTTAGGCAAAAAGGAGCGTCTCGGTGGATTGAAAACCCGAAAGGGCGATCCAGGCAAAAGTTAGAGACATTGGAAAAAAGAAAGAATTTGCATCCCGCTAGATTGAGCACCTCACACTGGGGCAATCTAGGCAAAAATTAGGGATTTGGCCAGTAACTGCATCTTGACAAGACTGTGCTGTATATCTGTCATCCGTCAGGAATTCTCGATTCGTCGTCGACTGAAGCTTTGAATACATCGAAAATTCAGAATGGTAGAGGAAAGGTCATTACGTTCAATGTAGTCCTCTCCAATATACATCACCGATTTCAAACTTGTACAGATCTATGGAGTCTCGCCCTTCGCAGACTACCATTCCATCACAATAATTTGAGCTTTTCATCCAATTATTTGCACTCTTATTTGTTTTAACTCAACAGATGTTTTGCATGTTTTGACTGATAAAGTATCATTGCTTTCAAAATAAACAAATTTTTCAAAATTGTTCTTAAACAAAGTGAACATTCACGATGATGGAAGAATACTTAGGAGACCCACAATGCTCTCCCGAGGGTGGTATGATTACCAACAGGTAAGACAATTGTTCGTATCTCGAGCATGACTGTATCTTTGTCCTGCAGAACCTCGTATGGTTTCTCCTCAGTGATTTTGCCCGATGCAGTGTTGGTTGAATTTGTTTACCTTCATGTTCCCGGCAGTACAGATTCTTCCTCCAAATCCCTGTTAGATCTATGGTGGGGCATCCCCAGTAGAGTGCTGTTTGAGCCCTATCGTGGGGCATCCCCAGCAAGTTTACTGTTTCGGACATTATTGTGGGGCAGCTCCCCTAGCAGAGTGTTTACTGAAGACTTCAACTTTCGCCTCTCCAGCAGGGCAGTCTTCCTCTCCACCAGCATGGTTGTTTTTCTTTGAAGATTCAGTATTTGGTAGATCAACATCCCGGTACTATGTCATGCCCTCAGATGGATCCCCCAGCGGAGTTGTTGGCATGATGAGCCTTATCAATGCCTATGTATCCTCACCAGAGATCTGGTCGCTTCTCGGTATCTCTGATTTCCAGCACAAGTTGTTGTGGCGCATCCGCCTGTATGTTGAACTCTGTTCTCCGGTTGTGACCGACGATCCCTCCGGAAGCCTCTTATGGCTCTTCCTCCCCTGCAGGATAAGTGTTCCCTGATACCCCAGTCCCCAGTGGATTTTCTTTGCTCTCTGGTGGCTTTGGTTTTCTCTCCGGACGGTTGATTCCCGGACCTGCGTGTTGAGCATGTCTGTTTGTCAGCATTCATCATACATTTTCAGGTAGAATGCATACATGCATAATCATAGCATTCGGATACTCATGTTGCAGCTGTTGCCGGGTATTTGTTGATTGTTACCTCCTGCTATTTGGTAATACAAATCTCCCCAGTAGATTTTCCTTAAGCAGATATGGGTGTGTCCGATCTCTCCATGTAGAGTCTACCCCTTAAGCAGAAAGTGTCTACCCTTTACTGCCATTTCCCCACTGAGATACATCCTCGTGGATGACGGTTGCTTCCGTTCCCTCCCTACACGGGATGGGTTGTCCCTATTGAGTTCTTTCCTCATTAGGATGAGTCTTGTTTCAGTCTGCCTTTTTGGATCGATCCTAAATTGGCTTCCTGTTGGCTGTCTCCCGTGCTTCCCTGGGGCATAAATGAATAGTTGCTCACTAACCGGCACTCATTCATCTTATCCTCAGCGGAATTTGTGGCCTCTACCTACAAACCGGTAGTTGTAAGTCCTATCTTTGTGGTTTTCTACCCACTAGCTGGTAGTTGTAAAATCCCACGTTCTCCCCTTGATTGGAGTTAACCCTTTGTGCTCATCCTATCGATGACTAGTTACTTTTCCGTGGTTTTCTGCCTACTAACCGGTAGATGTAATCCCCTCTTTGCAGTTATCAGTATCCGGTCTGTGATATTGATAGTCTTGTCCCCTTTGGATACTTGCCTTGATCAAGCAGTATTGTCCCCATTGGGTCTCCACCCTCTTTTTGGATACTTGCTCCGAGTAAGCAACTTTATCCTCTTTTGATTGGTCATCTTTTGCATACCTAGTCTGGTACCCAGATGCCTTTCTTTTCGGTCGATTATTCATTTAACAACCTACAACCCGGTTATGGATAGTCTTCCATGCGAGTGTATAATCTACGTTTTGACGGCTATAGATAATATGTACTTATGTTTCCGGTATTCAGACCGAAGAAGTTTCCGACGATCAGGTCGATGTACTTATGTGTTTCCGGTATTCAGACCGAAGAAGTTTCCGACGATCAGGTCGATGCACTTATATTTTTCCGGTATTCAGACCGAAGAAGGTTCCGACGATCAGGTCGATGTACTTATGTTTTCCGGTATTCAGACCGAAGAAGTTTCCGACGATCAGGTCGATGTACTTATGGCATTCAAACCAATTCACGCTTTGGTCGGTCACCCGTTTCATACCTACAACCCGGTATCCATGGTGTTCCTTCCTGTTTGCTCGCTGTCGTGACCTTGATCCCCGAGTGGAGCGGGTTTCACGAAATATTTCTCCAGCAGAGGTCACCCCACCAGTGGATTGGACGAGTTTCCATAGCAGGTCGATACCTGCATCCCCAGCTGAGTTGATTCTACCTGTGAATTATGTGGGTCGTCCTCGGCGGAGTAACAGTTATTCCCCAAAGCAGAGTTTATCGTATCTGAGGTTTGTACAAGCCTTATCCCCAGAGAGTTGCCTGGTTTAGCTTCCCCAGCGGAGCTTTTATTTCCCCAAGCGGAATTTTTGTGGATTGATTGGGCTATCCCCAACAATTTACCTTTGCTTTCCCCTAGCAGAGTGGCATTATTACTCCCCAGCGAGTTGCCTTGTCTTCCCCTAGCGAAGTCGTATTATGGGTTCCCCAGCGGTTGTATTGTTCCCCCAGCGGATTTGTATTGAAGATTCCTCAGCACAGTCGTCCTGTGCATTTCCCCCTCAGAGTTCTCATCATATTGCATTGCATATAGTAATCATTGCATCCTCAAACTGCGTAGCATTTCCATCCCATATGGGGCATTACGCCATAGAAAAATTCAAACATATGCATTCATGTGTTCGAAGCCACATCGGACTGTATCCCCCGGCAGAGGCGGATCATTTTTGTTCAACATCAGCCCAGCAAGTCTGCTACAGTTGCTTCGACAGCATTCAGAATTGATTATCCCCGCAGAGATAAATTTCCTCACCCGATGGTGACAGAGGTTTATTTCCTCACCCGATGGTGGCAGAGGTTTATTTCCTCACCCGATGGTGACAGAAAGTTTATTTCTCCCCAGTGAGACCCCCAGCAAGTGATCAGCCTTGCCTCGACATATCAGATGCTATCCTTGTGATACCAGTAAGTGTCATGTCAGCACCCGCGTGTGTTTCTTTTTGGTGTCGGTAAACGCCATTGCTTCGGTGTCGGTAAACATCGAGTCTCACCCAGTCATCGGTAAATGTCTGGTCATTCTTTGGTGTCGGTAAACGCCATTGCTTCGGTGTCGGTAAACATCGAGTCTTTCCTTCAGTCATCGGTAAATGTCTGATAATCCCCCAACAAAAATCCCCAGTAGAGTCATCGGTAAATGTCCTACCTGGTTTTCAGTTGCAAATATTTGTTTGTCTCTTCCCAATAAATTCCTCATTCCCAGTCATCGGTAAATGTCTGGTCATTCCTTTTGATGTCGGTAAACATCATCTTTCGATGTCGGTAAACATCGAGTCTCATCCCAGTGATCGGTAAATGTCTGGTCATTCTTTATTCCCAGAAGTCGTCGGTAAACGTCTTGTCTGGTTCCACCACAGAGATTTTGTTCCTCCTCAAGCAGAGATGCCATCGGTAAATGGCCCAGTTTTCTTCGATATCGGTAAATATCGAATTCCCAGTTTCTTCGATATCGGTAAATATCGAATTCCCAGTTACAGCAGCCATCGGTAAATGGTCTTGCTAGGTTGACATCGGTAAATGTCAAGTTTCTTTGAAGCCACCGTCGGTAAATGGTCTTGCTGAAGTTGATATCGGTAAATATCAAAGTTTTAACCATCGGTAAATGGTTTTGATTTTCAGAAGTTGTTTTCCCAGCAGCCATCGGTAAATGGTTTTGCTGAAGTTGATATCGGTAAATATCAAGTTCTCAGTTTTTTAACCATCAGTAAATGGTTTTGCTTTTCTAAAGTTGTCATGCAGTTGTCATCAGTAAATGACGTGGTTCCTTTGTGTTATATCCAATCGGTGCAAATTTCTACGGTTCTTTTGTATTCAATCCCTGTTTACTCTGAAAGTCTGACAGCCATTGCTATCATCCGTTCGGGTTCCCAGCTGATTGAATAGGGGCAGCTGTAGCACCTCAAATTTGCACCTATCATTGTACATACCATTTCATATTAGGTCATAGCATATCATGACCCATTGCATAGCATTGCATTGTCCCCAGTTGCCTCAAGAGCAAGCAAGTCAAGAATTAGGTCAAACTGATCAAGAGATCAGTCAACCAAGCAAGCAAGGGTGTTTCTCAAGGAGCCAAGGCCTTAGGGTTTGTCCAACAAGTTCACATGACTTGGAGGCCCATTTGAAGTGTTCAAGTCAAAGATTGGAGGCTCAGAGGTCACCAGTCCATGCCCAGACAGTCAGAAACCCTAGAAAGTCAAAGTTGGTCAACTGTGGTTGATTTTATGGTTTTGATGGATGGAAATGGTTTGAGAGAGTTTATTCATGTCCCAATAGGCCTCATATATCATGGCAATCAACATCATTGAAGAATTTGAAGCCAATCAGAAAATTTCCAAAAATAGAAACTGGACCTGTAATTTTAACTGCCAAAAATGGAAACTTCTTGATCCTCAACTTGCATCATGATACAAGTTTCAAATGAATTTTTGCCCAACATGAAAGTTGAATATCTTGTTCTCCCATTTTCAAAAAGTCCAAGAACTCTCAAATCCCATGAATGGTTTGCAAGATATGATCATTTCATTTTCACATTTTTTTGAACTTCAACAAGCCATATCTCATGAACCAAAAGGCCAAATTTAGTGGGGTTTTTTCCTACAAACCACATTTGTTCCCCTCTTTCCAAAAATATAAACATCATGTACCAAAACCTTGCCAATCAAAATGGCATTTTTTGACTTGTCTCATTTAAATTCAAGTATGACCAAATGTTGACTTTTTGAATTAAGGCTTTTCAGCACAAGTGGCCATTTGGAATTGGTTTTAATTGTTATTTGAGACTTGTTTGCAAGCCCAACTCGGCCAGAACTTGCACCTCCACCTCCATTTGTTTCAAATTAGCAAAATGGCATTTTAGTGGATTTGAGTTAAACAAGATTACCACTTCATTAGCAAGGCTTAAACATGTGATATATATCACATTTTCTGCAGATTGCAACCCTAGAAGCAGCTGCAAACACACAGAAAACCTTCATTCTCTCTAAACTTGCATTTACACGGTTTGCATTTTTTGAGCAAAAACCCCAAAACCCTCGAGCATCCCTTGATTCTACCATCACCTGGACTTCATTTGAGAGCCCTTTGCAACCTCAAATCCCTGCTGGAAGTTCCATTTCGCGTTCTGTTTTCTCAAGGTCACATCCATGGCATCTCAAGTTTTGGATATTTGCAAGCTTCACTGAGCCAAGGCATTCTCACTATCCATCATTGGGAGCACAAAGAGCATCTGTTCGAGCATAGCCAAGACAGAAAATACTTGAATCTTCATCTGCCTTGCAGATTTGGTTAGTTTTCGAATCATTTGTTTTTCAAATCTTTGCCATGCTTTGTGTAGTCCTTGCCATGCTGAATCTAATGCAACTTGAATCACTTAAAACCATTGAGAAATGCATGAGATATCTGGGTTTGAAATTGTTTGTTCATGTTGATTTCTGTTCGATTCATGTTACTTAGATGATTTCCATGCAAATGAGGTTTAGAATATACATGCTGGATACTTGTTGTGTTGATTGCTGTGCTTAAATTCATGTTCTGGGCATTTTGATTTTCATGATTAATTGTTGATGATGAACACATGCTTGCCGTTTCTTAAATCCTAGAACCAGTTTCCAGAAATTCACATGAGCTTGTGACAATGTTTGTTTGTTGTTTGAACTATGATGCTGTTTGAATATCAATGCCATGCTGGTTGTGTGATTCTATTTGAAATTCGAGCATGAAGATGAAGTCACCCTGTTGTTCATGAACCCTATGAATCTGCCCAGAAATTTGCATGAACCGTGTTTGATTTGTTGCTGTTTGATGATTGCACGAATATCATTGCCATGTTGTTTGAATATGTTGTTTGAAATTTGTTTGATGATGATGAACCATGAAGATGAATATTGAGTTGCTGTTAGAAACCCTAGAAGCCATCTTTTCCAGAATTTCAACATGATTGGCCTCGTTACTGTTCCATTGGGAGGCCACCAATCAGAACATTTCGTTCTGCCTCCCTAAACGCTGCGTTTGGTTAAGTAACGCGCGTAATTACCAAAATGCCACCAGGTCAACCGTGTTTGACTTTTCATTCATGTTATTTGGTCCATGTTCTTCCAATTTGTTCACCATCTTACAAAATTCACAATTCACTCGTTTCACATCCAAAAATCTTGAAATTTTTTGCATCATGTTCATAAGAATGTCCACTTATCATGATTTTTAATTATTTTTTGTGTGGCTGGATTTTTAATGACCTTAGGGTTTGTGTAAAGTGACCAAAAATTGTACATGTTGCCAAAACCCTTGTGAAATGATCATGTTGCATCCATTTGATCTGAAAATTTTTATGGTTATTCTACACTCATCCCTGTTTGTTTTGGTGTAAATTTCATGATTTTATCATATGTGGATTGAGAGTTTTGAATTTTTGAAGAAGGGTGTGACAACTTGTGTCACACCATGGATGTGCAATTTGCTGATTTTTGTTTACATGATTCCTGGCCTCCAATTAATCCAATTTTTTGCATGATTGTTTTCTCATATGTCTAGTTTGTGTATGAATTTTCTTGGATTTAATGATGCCATTTCCTATTTGTTTGTGAATTTTCTTCCCTGCCTAGTCAAATGTTGACTTTGTGTGACACTTCTTGCCATTTCATTTGGGAAATTCTCACATCTTATTGTATGATCATGAAATTTTGCATGTGCATACTAGACATCTTGAGCTTTGCAATGGTGTTAATCCCATCCATTTCTCATCTGTTTTCATTTTGTTATGATTTTTTGAAGGTGACACATGTTTTGTTGACTTCTTGGTGCACATTTGAAATTGTGTTGAATTCCTGATTTTATTTGACTATCTTCCCATGATCCAATTGAGCTGAAATTTCATATGCATGCTATGTTATGGATTGTGATTTAGTATGAATTATTTCATAATTTTTGGAATTGATTATGTTTGCTTTTGAGCTTGGTCTTGCTGTTGACCTTTTGTGTGCTCCCTCTTGCCATGTTTTGACTTCTTTGGTCTATAAAATGATGTTGATGCATGATATAAACTTGAAACCAATTGTGCTTGCTTCTTAAATGTTTGAACTTGACTTTGGTTGACTATTGTTTGCTGTTTTGACTTTCCCTTTTATTTTTGACCCTAGGCTTGCCCTAGTGGTCTCTTGGCTTATGTTGAGTTCATTTGTTTCAGGTTAAGCAATAATGCCTCAAAGAAACCTTTGCCAATTTGATTGAGCTTGATTATATATCATGTGCTAACCTTTGTTTTGTAGGTGGTATGACTCATATGAGTTGGGTCTTGTGCTTTTGCATTTCTGTTTATTGTTAGCTGTTGATTCATTTCCTTTTGATTTAAACTGTTGAACTGTTTACTGATTAATTTGACTTTTTCAGGTACTCTTTAGTTGCTTTATTTGCTTGCTTTGCTATTTAGCAATTTGCTTTTGAGGTATAATTACTCTCTCTTCATGTAGTCTGGAGACCCGGCCTGTTATTTGGCCGGGCAAACTGTCTGAAGTCCTCCTTAAGAGGCCATGCTTGTGTGTGTTTAAAATTGTCCCAAGCAGGAAAAGTCCTTCAAGTAAGGCAATTGGTAGATCAAAGGGATAAGAAACCTATCCCCTACTATTCAGTGAGTCTTCTCCTTGCTCCCATTACATGGTTGTAGCATTGAGATCAAAACCCAAAATCTATCGAGTCAATAATGTGGAAAGAGCTCCATCTTTCTGAGCTCCCACACTTTCTGATAATGCTCTCCCTGATCAGGGATAAGAGCAATGAGGCACACCCCTCATCTCCTTTCATCTGCTTCACCTTAGCCTCTCAATGGCAAGGTTAAGAGCACACTTCACCCCATTCCAGAGGTTTGTTTGTTGAGGTTGATATGACCCCTCAACTAAAACCTAACCCTTGTGTGAGCCTCTTGTATGTATATAGTGTGTGCTATCTGTGATTGTGATTGCTTTGCTTCTTAGGCTAGCTTAGACTTGCTTCCTGTGCAAGTTAGGTTTAGTTTAGACTAATCCTTGTTTGCTTTCGCCCTCGTTGCGATCCTTTCTCTCGCCCTCGTTGCGATCGAGCCTTATCCTTTCTCTCGCCCTCGTTGCGATCGAGACTTTCCCTTTCTCTTGCCTTAGTTGCAATCGAGTCCTTTTTCCCTCCGTAGCCGAACTACGGCAACTCTGATTCTCATGTCCAGATGAGATACATAGGCACGAGATGCGATGTCTTGTCGAGTTTGACTAACAACTAACACTAATTCTCTTCTCTCGCCCTCGTTGCGATTGAGACCTCCCCTTTCTCTTGCCCTAGTTGCAATCGAGACCCTTGCTTCCTGTGCAAGCCTTGTCTAGGATAGGTTGGCCCTTGCGCCATTTAGCTAGAAACCTTAACTTAGGGTTGACTTTGCATGACAACATCTAGGCTCGAGTCGTAGTCTCCCTAGAGTTGTGTCTCCCTCTGTTATCTGGTTAGGCTAGTCCTTTATCCCTGCGTAGGGGAACTACATCGCCCTGATCTTCACACCAGATGAAGTATGTAGGCAGGAGATTGAGCTGATCTCTCCGGGCGCCCTTTTTCTTTTCCAACCCTTTGTGTCTTAACCACCCTTGTGTGTGTTCTGGTTGGAGTCCGACATAAGTCCAGCGATTGGCAGTTGGTTTCCTGTGCGTGTGTTTTGGTTCGGATGCTGATGTAAGTCCAGTGATTGGCATTCGGGCTCCACGTTTGCCTTTGCCTGTGTTTGTTTTGTGTGCGTGTTAGCCGAGCTACGAATGCTCTGATTCTTCTCTCGTCTGAGAAGATACGTATGCATAGGATGCGATATCCTAGCGAGCATGTGTCGTCTCCCCAGTCCGAACTACTTCGACTCTGATGTCTATGCCTGATAGACTAAGTAGGCCCAGGATGCGACATCCTGCCGAGTCAGTTTCAGTCAGTTTCTTTTGTCTCTTTTCAGCCAGTGTGTGTGTGTTCGAGCAGTGTTTAGCAACCAATTTTTCCTACCTATTGTGCGTGGATCCCGTAGAGTACTACGGATGCGTAGGGGTGCTAATACCTTCCCTTCGCATAACCGACTCCCGAACCCATCCTCTTTGGTCGCGAGACCATGTTCTTTCCTAGGTTTACTCTGAGCGTTTCCTTTCCCTCTTTTGGGATAAATAACGCACGGTGGCGGCTCTGTTGTTTCTTTCTTTTCCCGCCGGTTTTTCGCGTGATGCGACAGCTGGCGACTCTGCTGGGGATAAAGAGAAGTTGACCTATGCTGGTCCATCTTCCCTGAGCGAGTCTCTCCTAGCGCTCTCTAGGTTAGGGTTTTGGTTGCTTTGTGCTGTTATTTATTGCATTCATTGTATATATGTGCATTTATTGTTTGCATTTATTGTGTACACTTATGTTTGCATTCATATTCATTATTCATTCTGCCTGGCTGGTTGTCTGTTTTTCTTTGTGGGGTGGGAGTCAGTTGAGATGAGTTCTATACCCGAACTTGAGTGCTCTCTAGGATAGGAGAATGGCATAGTCTTGTTGACTGGTGTGGAGTATTCCTTAGCCAGTTGACTTGCGAGACCATTCACTTGGTGGAGGTCATGTTGAACTAATAATGTCACACAAGTTATTTGTGGTTAGGCATTATTCTTTCAATCATGTGCCGCAGAAGCCAAGGACCTTAGTTTACCAAACCCATCTTGGCCTATTTTTTAGGACCGTAGTGCGGAGGTCGTTCAGATGTCAGTTCTGATACGATTGTTACGCGATACTACACTCATAAGAGTTTCTCTTGAGAATATTCTTGGAATACGAGTATTCGTTCCTCCGATAATATTCGAGAGATGGAACGATGATTATGGGAACCTCTGATAGAACATGTCTGGCAGGTTTAAACCCTAGTACACTCCCTTTGGGTGGTTCTTAACCGAGACTCCATGCTCGTGACTCTCAACAAACCCATGATTCGTGGTTGAGTCGTTCAAACATTGTTAATATCAATGGATCCCGGATCAGGGGTAAAACCTAAAATCCACCAAAGCGGCTGGTTGATATTAAGGATGTTAGAGCCGGTTCATGTACCGTTAATATCAATGGAACTTGGGTGTCGATAAGGTGAAAACCTAAATCCACCAAAATGGATGATTGATATTAGGGATACAATGAGCTTTCCCACGACCTTTGTTTGGTGTGCCTTGCTTGATCCTTGAGTGTGATTGTTGCATTCATGCATTCATACATTCATCTGCATTCATATCATCAGAAAAAAAAGAAAGTTCTCAAGGAACTCAAAGGAGTTTATTTGCAAAAAAGTTCAAAACATGAAAAAACCGGGAAAATTTTTTCACCTGATATATCTGATGAGATATTCTCATATATGATCAAAATGCTAAATATTTCAAAGTTTGCAAATAAAACCCTCGAGTTCCTTTGAAATAAAAACAAGCATATGCATAAATACTTCATGCATCATTTGCATCAGCGGGTGTTTTGTTCCGGTCTCCCGTCCTGTGGTCTGACCCTGCGATCTTCATTTATTTTGAAGACGCACTTTGTCGGTATTATACCAGAGCCATCTCTGCCAGATTGATGGATCATCCTGAGCAAGAGAATTGTGAACTCAGAGAGATATTTGCCAGACTTTGTACTGTTGATGGATTTATTCCTGGTTAACCGATCCCAGGCTGGTATTGGCTACTGTTCTGGGGCATGCAATGAGCAAGGTCTGTTCAAGAGTGGAGGATTCATCCATGATGATCAACCTGAAGAAGAGGATGCTGCTATCTTGGAAGAGGACGCAGAAGACGTGAACAACTTCGTCATTCCTGGTGGTGTCTGCCACAATTGGGTCACTGTGGGCGTTCCTACAGTTGTTCATAAGTCAGAGTAGTAATCACTTTGTTAAAAAACCCTTCTCCCATGCCAAAAGGAGAAGTGATGACATTGTTGGCAACATTTTGTGCAATGATATTTTTCATTCAAATAAATTCATGTTAAAACATTTGTTTTCCATTTATTTTCCCTTTTCACTTTTGCATGAAATTGGTGATCACAAAAAACCTTAAAAAACAAGAATAAAAGCAATCTTTTCATCTGCATAACGATTGTCTTGTTTGATTTCCAAAAAGCTTTTATACTCAAAATCTTTATGCAGGTTGTTTCTCAAACCCATTGAACATAGTGGTCGGACGTCATCTCCCAATTTTGAATTCCCTGTATTCGAAGCGGACGAAGATGATGTTGAAGGGATTCCTGACGAGATTTCCCGACTTCTTGAGCAAGAAAAGAAGATCACACTCAGCTGCATCTCGAGAATCAGCAGAACAGCCAACCGGGGCATTATCAAAAAAAAAAAAAAAAAAAAAAAAAGAAGAAAAAAAAGAGAGGAAAAAAAAAGGAAAGAGGAGGGTGCAAAACCAAATCAAAAGAAATCCAAATCAAAAGAAATCCAAATCAAAAGAAACCCAAATCAAAAGAAAGAAAAAGAAAGAAAGAAACAAAAAAATAGCACCCTCAAAGTCCCAAGTTGGCTGATGCTGAATTCGATCGAAAAGAAGAGATCAACTGCCATGTGTCATGGTCAAGTTATATCAGCAGAGAGTGAAGAAAGCATTCGACAAGAAGATCAAGCCTCGTGTGTTCCGAGGGACCTTGTGCTCAAGAAAGTCTTGTCTTTCGTGCCCGATTCCAGGGGCAAGTGGACTTTACAAGCTACAAACGTCCGAACGTTGTCAAGAGGGCCTTTTCAGGCGGCGCTTTGACACTTCCAACAATGGATGGAGAAGTTCACTCGTCCTGTGAATCCAGATGCAGTCAAGAAATACTTCGCCTAAAACAAAAAAAGAAGAAGAAAAAGAAAAAAGCAAAAGCTCGCTAAGTCGAACACCCCAAAGGGCGACTTAGGCAAAAAGGAGCGTCTCGGTGGATTGAAAACCCGAAAGGGCGATCCAGGCAAAAGTTAGAGACATTGGAAAAAAGAAAGAATTTGCATCCCGCTAGATTGAGCACCTCACACTGGGGCAATCTAGGCAAAAATTAGGGATTTGGCCAGTAACTGCATCTTGACAAGACTGTGCTGTATATCTGTCATCCGTCAGGAATTCTCGATTCGTCGTCGACTGAAGCTTTGAATACATCGAAAATTCAGAATGGTAGAGGAAAGGTCATTACGTTCAATGTAGTCCTCTCCAATATACATCACCGATTTCAAACTTGTACAGATCTATGGAGTCTCGCCCTTCGCAGACTACCATTCCATCACAATAATTTGAGCTTTTCATCCAATTATTTGCACTCTTATTTGTTTTAACTCAACAGATGTTTTGCATGTTTTGACTGATAAAGTATCATTGCTTTCAAAATAAACAAATTTTTCAAAATTGTTCTTAAACAAAGTGAACATTCACGATGATGGAAGAATACTTAGGAGACCCACAATGCTCTCCCGAGGGTGGTATGATTACCAACAGGTAAGACAATTGTTCGTATCTCGAGCATGACTGTATCTTTGTCCTGCAGAACCTCGTATGGTTTCTCCTCAGTGATTTTGCCCGATGCAGTGTTGGTTGAATTTGTTTACCTTCATGTTCCCGGCAGTACAGATTCTTCCTCCAAATCCCTGTTAGATCTATGGTGGGGCATCCCCAGTAGAGTGCTGTTTGAGCCCTATCGTGGGGCATCCCCAGCAAGTTTACTGTTTCGGACATTATTGTGGGGCAGCTCCCCTAGCAGAGTGTTTACTGAAGACTTCAACTTTCGCCTCTCCAGCAGGGCAGTCTTCCTCTCCACCAGCATGGTTGTTTTTCTTTGAAGATTCAGTATTTGGTAGATCAACATCCCGGTACTATGTCATGCCCTCAGATGGATCCCCCAGCGGAGTTGTTGGCATGATGAGCCTTATCAATGCCTATGTATCCTCACCAGAGATCTGGTCGCTTCTCGGTATCTCTGATTTCCAGCACAAGTTGTTGTGGCGCATCCGCCTGTATGTTGAACTCTGTTCTCCGGTTGTGACCGACGATCCCTCCGGAAGCCTCTTATGGCTCTTCCTCCGCTGCAGGATAAGTGTTCCCTGATACCCCAGTCCCCAGTGGATTTTCTTTGCTCTCTGGTGGCTTTGGTTTTCTCTCCGGACGGTTGATTCCCGGACCTGCGTGTTGAGCATGTCTGTTTGTCAGCATTCATCATACATTTTCAGGTAGAATGCATACATGCATAATCATAGCATTCGGATACTCATGTTGCAGCTGTTGCCGGGTATTTGTTGATTGTTACCTCCTGCTATTTGGTAATACAAATCTCCCCAGTAGATTTTCCTTAAGCAGATATGGGTGTGTCCGATCTCTCCATGTAGAGTCTACCCCTTAAGCAGAAAGTGTCTACCCTTTACTGCCATTTCCCCACTGAGATACATCCTCGTGGATGACGGTTGCTTCCGTTCCCTCCCTACACGGGATGGGTTGTCCCTATTGAGTTCTTTCCTCATTAGGATGAGTCTTGTTTCAGTCTGCCTTTTTGGATCGATCCTAAATTGGCTTCCTGTTGGCTGTCTCCCGTGCTTCCCTGGGGCATAAATGAATAGTTGCTCACTAACCGGCACTCATTCATCTTATCCTCAGCGGAATTTGTGGCCTCTACCTACAAACCGGTAGTTGTAAGTCCTATCTTTGTGGTTTTCTACCCACTAGCTGGTAGTTGTAAAATCCCACGTTCTCCCCTTGATTGGAGTTAACCCTTTGTGCTCATCCTATCGATGACTAGTTACTTTTCCGTGGTTTTCTGCCTACTAACCGGTAGATGTAATCCCCTCTTTGCAGTTATCAGTATCCGGTCTGTGATATTGATAGTCTTGTCCCCTTTGGATACTTGCCTTGATCAAGCAGTATTGTCCCCATTGGGTCTTGTAACACCTCAAAATTTGCCCTCCCTTTTTGGGACTAGCATTAACATATATTGCATTTCATTTTAGGTCATTAGGCATTTCATATTGCATATCATGTGGTTACAGTGTGCAAGCTATCTTCCCAAGTCTTGATCAGAAGATGAGGAAGTCAGGAAATGCAAGCCTAGGGTTTTATTGACTGATCCTGGCCATCTGAGGATTGGACTGTGAATTAGGGTTTTGTGATTCTCAAGGGTATTGGTCTTCATATTGTTTGAAATGATACATCATCATCATCATGGTTGGATGTCATCAGGAGATTGAAGAAGATTCCTTGAGATTAGGGTTTTGACCACTGGTCAACCCTAATCAGTTGTATTGGGCCAATCAGGGCTGGATCAGGAGATGGGGTTTCTGATGGTTTTGAGGATCATTTTGTGATTATATGGTGATTATTGAGGCTAGGGTGTCACCCTTGAGCCATTTCAGTTGAAGATTGGGGTTCAATTTGATCTATGCATTGCCAAATTCATCTGTCAGATGAAAAGTCAACTGTGGTCAACTGTACATGATCTGATGGATGTGGAGGTGGAAATGAGTTGGATACACTTCATTCATGTTGGAACAAGTGTTGAATGACATCTCAAAGCTTAAGAATGAAGAAAATCAAGTCAGGACAAAAACTGCCAAAAATAGCAGGTGACTGGTAACTGAAGTTTCCAAAAATGGAAAGTTTTGACCTCAAAAACAGATGTCCAAGGAAGCTTCAAATGAAAAATTGTTCAACATGACAGATGTAGATCTTGTTCTCACCTTTCCAAAAAGTCCAAGAACTTGAAAATCCAATGTACGGTTTGCAAAATATGGCTCAGTGAATTTCAGAAAAGACCTGTAATCAGGAGGCCATAACTACCACATACTTTGTCCAAATTGCAAGTTCTTTATATGCACAAACTCCATTTGACATGTACTTTGAGGGTGCATCATTGGATTTTCCCAAAAATGGCCAAGGCAAAAAGTCACTTTTCAACTGGACAGCTGAATTGGACCAGGGGCAAAATTGTCCAAATGTCAAAATATTTGGAATTTTTGAATGGGACTTTTTCCAACACCTCAGGAATGGCATTTTAAGTGTGTTTGAATCCTCATTTCGTGGCTAGGCTTTGTAAATTGTGTTTTGGTTTGAAAAATGGAATGGTTGAAATTGGACATTATGCCATCAAAGGGTGAAATTGCAAAATAGGCCTCCAATTGAAATGAGACTTGTTTCTACACATTACACATGATATTTTGGACATGTTGGAACCAAAATTGAGCTGCTATTTGGACTGTTATAGAGAAAGGGCATTTTTGGCCATTTGGAAGGAAATTGCACATTTGCTTAACATTGCCATTTTCACTAATTATGCCAAAATGCTAATTAACATGATTAGTGATGGATTAAGCTACCATATATATTCCAAATCACTTCCTAATCATAACAGAAAATTACACTTCCCCAAATTGGATCTCAAAACCTCTCACATTCATCAAAATCTCAAGAACACTCCAAATGCAAAATCTCATCAAACTTCATCAAATCTTAACCAATTCTCGAATTTCTTCTTGATTTGAACTCCTCTCATCATCATCTCAAACTGTTTTTGGTCATTGGAGCACAAGGAGTGGTAATTCATAGCTGTCCAAAAGTGCATCATTCATGGTGGATCTTGAATTCGAGCATTAGAAGCCATTACATTCGAATCCAACTCTTCTACTCACCTTCCACGAGCATATACTACACCTGTTTGGAGCTAAAACACACGAAGAACACCGATTGCAGCACTGCCATTGCCGGTATGTCGAAATTTCGAATCTCCTGTTTTGTTCGATTGATAGGTGCTTTGTGTAGTGCGTCTCATGTAGAATCCAATGGTGCTTGTGGTTTATAGAACGGTGAATCGTAGGTTACGAAATCGTGATTTAAAGTTTAGATCCAAAACCCTAAGTTCAACGATTCTTGAGATTTAGGAAGTTTTAGGTTAATTAGAGTTGAGATTCATGTTCTACGTGTTGTAACGGTTCCAACGGATGTAAGATTGCGCATTTTGGTTAGGTTTTGGAAGAAGCGTGTTCTTGAGCTTTTGGTAATTTTCTGGAAAATTTCTTGGATGAAGATGATGAACTTGGCTGTTTGATCTGAAATCCTATTTGAAAATTCAAATTACGCGTTTCCCTCCCGCGCCATAGTTAATTACAATACTGCCACTGCTAAATTAATTAATTAATTTAATTCACATAAAATCCAAATAAATTGATAACACCTTAAAAAAATCCATAAAAAATAGTAAAAAAATCCTAAAAATATGGAGATTTTTTCCTTGACTTTGTTGACTTGTGTAGGATTTTTTTGACCTATTGGTCAAAGTTGTGCTTGGCAAATATTTTATTTGGCATAGGCTTTTCTAATGTATGTCACATTTTGATACATTTTGGCAATTTGATCATGAAATACTCATATCATAAAATAAATGGCTGAAAATTTTTGTGGTGGTTCTTGACTCATTGAGGATTATTTATATGTAAATTTCATGAATTTTTGATACCTGGTTAGAGAGCAGCAAATTCTGGAACTTAGGTGTGACAATTTGTGTCACACCTCTTGATGTCAACTTGTTGAATTTAATTGGATGACCTATGCATGTTGGAATTGGCTGAAATTTTGCATGATGACTTGTTGACATGTTAGGATGCTTGATGAATTTTTGTAGGATTTTTCACTGTATTTTCAATTTAATCTTGATTTTTCATTTCTGGTTGTTGAAATTGCAAGCTCATGTGATACATGTTGGTAGATTGATTGGGAAATCCTCATATTGTATTGTATGGCCATGAAATTTGATATGCATGAACTAGACACATGTTAGGACCTCCCTGTTTTGGTCTCATCCATTTCTTTTTAGTTTCCAATGAGATATGAATTTTTGAAGTGGATGTATGCATTGATGGTGTGAATTGGAGCATGAAATTGTGTCTGTTTTTGTTGATTTTCATTGACATGGTTCCATTTGCCCAATTGAGCTCAAATTTGACATGGTAGACCTTGATTGACCCCTGTTTAGGTGTATTTAATTTGAGATTTTTTTGATGTGTTTTGGCATGGCTTTGAATGCAATACTTCTGTTTGTATATTTGGTGCGTCATTTGAACCAATATGGATTGTTTTGTGCATGAATTGAACTTGATGGATGATATAAACATGAGACCAAGGATGTTTGCTCTTGTTTGATGTTAATTTGATGTTGGATGGTGGATACCTTGCTGTTTTAACCTTTTTCTTGCTTTGGGACCCTAGGCTTGGCCTAGTGGTCTAGTTGCTAATATTTGCTTGATTTTTCAGGATCAAAAAGCAAGGCACATGGATAATGGTCCAAATCAATTTTGATTGATGTTGTTGATGTTTGTATACTAATATAACATTGTTTTGTAGGTTGTGGAGCTTGGGGCTTGAGCCTTGAGCTTGCCTTGTGTTGTGCGTAGTTTGTTTAAACTGATTGATTGTACACTTGTTGTTTTTGGTTTGTCTGTCTGATTACTGACTGAGTTTGATTGTTTCCAGGTACTTTAGTTGCTCAGTTCCTTGTGAACTATTGCTTTGCTTTGCTTTGCTTAAGCAACTTGCATTTGAGGTATAACCTTCTTACTTCATGTAGTCTGGAGACCCGGCTGTTACCGGGCCGGGCAAAATGTCTGAAGTCCTTCTTAAGAGGCAATGATTGTGTATGTTTATTTTTCAAGCCCAAGCAGGAAAAGTCCTTCAAGTAAGGCAATTGGTGGAAGGTAGGGACAAGCAGCCTGTCCCCCACTATTCTGTGAGTCTTCTCCTTGCTCCCATTACATGGTTGTAGCATTGAGATCAAAAGCCCAAGATCTGTCGTGTCAGAGTCATCGAGTATAGAAGGGTTCCCCTATTCTGGACCCATGCTCATTTGTCAGCTCTCCCTGGTTAGGGATAAGAGCTGTGAGGTCTGATCCTCACTTCATCCTTTCATCTGCTTCACCTTAGCCTCGTAATGGCAAGGTTAAGAGCAAACACAGCCTGTACAGACGACTTGCTTAGGCAGTCAAACCGGATTGATTGAGCCCCTTGTTTGGCTATAGTGCGTGTTATGTGGATATCTGATTGACATGCTTGTTTGAGATACCTGTTCTCATTGGATGATATATGATTGTATGCTTGTGTGCTAGCTTCTTTCCTGGTTAGGTTAGTTGCTTATGCAAGTAGGATAGAAAACTGAACTTAGGGTTAACGATGCATGACAACATTAGGCTCGAGTCTCAGCTCCCTAGTTGTGTGTCTTTCCCCAGTTTCTGGTTAGCAATTTAGTCCCGTTCAGGGGAACTACATCGCCCTGATCCTCGTGCCAGACGAGGTATGTAGGCAGGTGGTCGTGCGAGACCACTCCGGGCAACCTTTTTCTTTTTTGCGTGTGTTTACTTGTTATCTGATTGTATGTTTGGGTTCGGATGCCGACGTAAGCCCAGTGATTGGCTGTTGGGCTCCACGTTTGCCCTTTTGAGTGTGTTTTGGTTCGGATGCCGACGTAATTCCATCCAGTGGTTGTCGGGCTCCATGTTTGCCACCCTTGCTTGTTTGTATGTTTTGTGTTGTTTGGTGTGTGTAAGCCGAACTACAGTGGCTCTGATTCTTGTTCCAGACAAGATATGTAGGCATAAGGTGCGACGCCTTATCGAGCCCGTTTCTCTTAACCCCACCTGCATTCCCTGTGTGTGTGTGTGATGTTTAGCAACCTTTTCTTTATTCTAGGACGTGGATCCCTAGGAGTACCTAGGACGTGAGGGGTGCTAATACCTTCCCCTCGCGTAACCGACTCCCGAACCTTTTCTCTCTGGTCGCGAGACCATGTCTTTCCAGGTTTCTCTGAGCGTTTCCTTTCCCTATCTTGGGATAAATAACGTTTAGTGGCGGCTCTGTGTGTTTTTATTTTTAGGCTCGCCGGTTGATTTTTCGCAGGATGCGACAGCTGGCGACTCCACTGGGGACGTACCGATGTAGACCTGTGCTGGTCCATCGTCCCTAGGCGAGTCCTTCCTAGCGTTCTAGGATTGGTTTTGGTTGCTTGTATTGTTTATTTATTGCATTTATTATTCTAACCCATGTATATATGTGCATTAAATACTTGCATGCATCATTACTGTCATGTTGCCATCTTCCTCTGCAGGTGGTTCTGTTATTTGGGGTGGGTGTTCTGAGTGGGGCTAAAACCCAGGCCCGAGTGTACACCTAGGATTAGTGTGGTCTCATGTCACTCATGTGTCGGTTGGGCATATTGTTGCGACGTGACATACCACAAGTCGGACGAGGTTCATCTGAGAAGTGCTCTTCCAGTGGGGTTTTCCACTTTGGTTGGGTTATCTCTTTTGAGCTGTTGACTCTGATGACCGATCACTTCCCGGATCTTTGGTTTAGACGATCTTAAGGGAGCTACAATGGCACACCTGAAAGGGCAAACCCATTGAGTATCTCCGCCCGATTGTCGAGACTATTATCCGCCTTAGGATGACTTGATTAGAACTTACCTGTGAGGGGAGGGTTGTTCTGTCAGATGTTTGTTCAGATAGCCTTCAGATGGTGACTTTTGATCTGTGATTCAGAGACCTATTTATAAGTCGGATTTATGGTCAGTTATTGCTGTGACGCCGGAGTGCTGTCCGAGATTTATCAGTGGGGATCCGTTTATTTCAGGATTCCCCGGGCCGATTCGGATGGTGGTGGTGTGTCTGCTCAGAGGTTGATGATGATGATGATGTATCTGTTTTCCGTTTATTTCGGAACCAGTGGGTCAGAATTGTGATTGTTTGTTCCTCAGATGGTTATGATCAGTTCAGAGACCAGATTCAGTGAAGATGATCAGATGGCTTGGAGGATGGCAACGCATTGCATTCATTCATCAGCATCATTGCATTTTGCATTAATTGCATCTAACACATGTTTACCCATATGCAGGGACACTTTTGATCGAGATTCTGGTTGAGAGAATTTCTGCTCAGATATGAGGGCCGGGTTGAAAGACAACGTTGCCTACAGTTTCTTCGATCCAGAGATTGGTGTGCTGAAGGAGTTGATAGCATTGATTACTCCCGACCATGTGGGGCTGTTCAGAGAGTCATACGGCGGTATTCTGAAGACGGTTTTCAGACTCACTGACAGTGATAGGAGCGCCATCCACACTCTCCTCCAGTTTTATGATCCGGGGCTGAGGTGCTTTGTATTTCCAGACTATCTGTTGGGGCCTCTGATGGAGGATTATGTTAGTATCCTGGGTATTCAGATCCGAGATCAGATTCCTTTCTGTGCTACTGCGAGAGAGCCTGATGTCCTTGGGATTTCCCGTGCTCTTTATTTGAGTCCGGAAGTGACCAGGGAGGGTTTGAAAGAGAAGGGAAAGTCACCTGGTTTTCATTTGAGTTTCTTGGAGGCTAATGCCAAGGAACATGCTGCTATGGGTAACTGGAAGACGGTTTGTGCTCTGATTGCTGTGAGCATTTATGGGATTGTTCTGTTTCCTAATCAGAAGGATTTTGTGGACCATAATGCTATCAGATTGTTTATACAGAGGAACCCTATTCCTACTCTGATTGGGGATGTGTACTACTCAGTGCATAACAGGAATGAGAAGAGGCGTGGTGGTCTGGTCAGATGCTGTTCTCAGTTGCTCTTTAGATGGTTCATGGGATATTTGCCTTCTCGAGGTGCCTTTGTTCAGATTGATCCCAGTGTCAAGTGGTCCTTCAGGTTGATGGGTCTGCGGGCTGATGACATTGCTTGGACGCATAATGGCTTGGCTGGACAGGATTTTATATATAGCTGCGGGAGATTCCCCAATGTGCCTCTCATAGGAATTCAGGGTTGCATCAACTACAACCCGATACTTCTCAGGAGACAGATGGGGTTTGCTGTGGAGGTTCCTCCTCTTGAGCGGGAGATTCAGGAGTCCTTTTACTTCTCAGCTGAGGGCTATCAGGTCAAGCTGGTGCAGGTGTCTGGGGCATGGCGCAACATCCAGAGAAAGGGCAAGGTTCCCTATGGCAAAGTCAATTGCCGGTATTTTCCTCTTTTTGAAGATTGGTTGCGAAAGAGGATTGAGCTCACATTTTTACCATTTCCTGGAGGTGATTCTGTGTGTCCTAGGATCGAGGGTCCAAGTTCTTCCGTCAGCATGGAAGAATTCCTTGAGATGAAGAGGGCCAGAGATCAGTTGCTTACAGAGAAAGCTGAATTGGAGAGAAGTGTTGCTCGTTTTCAGGCAGCTAATCAAGAGATCAAAGTGAAGATGGAAGATCAAGACAAGCGACATGCCTTGGAAGCCAAACGCTTCGAGATGGATACAGCCTACTATGGGAAGATCAGCCAAGCTTTAGCATCATCCAACCGGGAGCATGACATCACTAAGGATAAGCTGTTCAGAGCGTCGAAGGTCATTGAAGATGAGAAGAGAAGGCAAATCATGGTGAGAGATCAGAGGGACGACAGAGTCCGAGTCCTCATTGCTGAGTGGGAGGCAAAGCTGAAAGTCAAGGAAGCAGAGAATCTGAAGATCACCGCTGAGAGAGATCACTACATGGCTGAGAGAGACCATTACTTCAGGCAGATGAAGATTCATCAGAAGGAAGTTGGAAGACTACAGCAGGAGAACACCGAGCTCAGGTTCGTCGCAGAGTTCGCGAGGATGGAAGATGAGATAGGGCCACCTGCGGGACCCTCATCCAGATAGATCTTTCATTTGTGTTGGATTACCGTCAGGCTTGTTGACGGAATTCACTTGTCTGTATTTCTTTTCCTGATTCTGGAGGATTGTATTTGACTTTATCTGAGTTGATGTATGACTATGGCACTGATTGTGCACTCTTTTGGTTATGGATGGTGATTTTCAGTCAGTGATTGATCTTCAAGCTTTATTTGCTTTACCGTATGCACTTACACAAGCACACACATGGTTGGGGTATTCATGCTAAATCATATATCTCTGATCTGTATGAGGGAAGTAAATGCTGAATATCAGAATATTGCGGCCGGATTACTATTTGTCTCAATGAAGCCAGGATCAAGAGACAAAGTGTTCCTCATGTGGATGGACATTGCATTCATGCATAATAACTTGTTTTCTATTTTGCAGGTGTCAGTTTCTAACCTGTTTGATTGGCACAGGAATGATGAATCCGTCCAACACCGACGTTCTCGAGCTGAAAGAGAAGATGGGAGAGCTGATCAATGTCATGCAAGAGTTCGCCTTGGGGCAGAAAGTAATTGTCGAAAGGGTGGGAAGGATAGAAGATTGGCTGAAGATGGGGAACATGCAAGGAAACGCTTCGTCATCTGGACTGAAGAAATCTTTTGGTAATGACCAGCACAAGGATGAGGGTGAATCGAGTGCTGTGTACGCCCAGAGAGGACACGGTAGGGGTCGTTACTACCAGCACACCGCTGCGGTAACTATTCCTGCTGGCAATCAGCCTGCACAACAGCAACAGCAGCGTCAGCCATTTCAGCGGAGGTCTCAGAGGGTAGGATATCCAGTCAGGAGGAGGATGAGTGATCGGCATTTTGACAGGCCGCCTGTGACATATTCTTTCCTATTGAAAAAGCTGAAAGATATGGGGCTGGTACAGTTGAGGACTTTGGCACCTATGGGACTTGATCAAAGGCCAGCCAATTTTGATGAAAATGTCAAATGTGAATTCCATTCGGGTGCTCCCGGGCACAGTGTAGAGGACTGCAAAGCTTTTAAGCACGTAGTCCAAGACTTGGTGGATTCCAAGGCCCTCAATTTTACATTGTCATTGAATGCTGATGCCAATCCCATGCCAGCGCATGGTCAGGCAATGGTGAGTGCAATTGCTGAAGATTCGGATCACGCCTGTGTGATGGGTAAAGAGACTGACAGCGACTGCAAGTTTGATGGTTGGATAAAGCCGTGCGTACCAGGAAACTGGAAGGCCTGAAAAGATCTGCACGGTCACTCATCCTGAAGAGTAATGATTTCTGTTTTGATTTTATCTGCATGAAAGCCATACGTGTTGCCCGACACGTAATGGTTCATTGTAAGGGCCACCTCATGTTTAAATTTGCAACATTCTGCATCATTAATAAATGGATGTTTTTCAGTCAAAAAAACGGTGTTCCCTGTTTTTCATTTATTTTTGCAGTTTTAAAAAACAAATAAAAATGGCAATGTTTATTTTCATTTTTCTTTTTGTGTTGTGTCTCGTTCCGACTTCGAAACAATAATTCTCCGGATCTCGTTGATAACAATTTGGTTACCCCTCATATGACTTCGACAATCCGAGCAATCAGGCTGAAGAAGAAGACGAAGAAGATTGCGATCTGCTGGAATTAGCCAGATTGTTGAAACAAGAGGAGAAGGTGATTCAGCCGTATGAAGAGCGGATTGAGATCATTATTCCGAGCACCGCCGAGGTCAGGAAGTGAAAGTTGGAGCCGCTTCAGAGGCGAATCGAGAACAGAATGGTAGCCTTGATGAAAGAGCATGTGGATACTTTTACCTAGTTATGTCAGGATATGCCAGGGTCGGATACCGATGTCGTTGTACACAAGCTACCGTGGAAAGGAGACTGTCCTCCAGAGAGGCGAAACGCCAGTGCTACTTATCAGAGAGCCATGGTGACTTTGTTTCATGATATGATTCGTCATGAAGTTGAAATCGAATGTTATGACTTGATAGCAAAGTCCCAGACAAGAGAGGGGCATCTGGCAGACTGGGGCAAGTCGTTTGACCGATTAAGACAATTCAAACTGAGGTTGAATTTAGATGAGTGCACTATCAGAGGGCGGTCCGGTAAGATGATTGGGGTTCATTGTAAGGGAGGAATCGAGGTTCATCCTGCAAAAAAAAAAAAAAAAAAAAAAAAAAAAAGAACAATAAGAGAAACGCCTGAATCGAGAAAGAAAAAAAGAGGTTCGTGGTTTCTTAGAAAGATTGAACTACCTGTCATGGTTCACATCTCATCTAACAGCCACGTGCGAACCTATATTCAGGATGTTGGAAAAAAAAGAGATCAAACGGTCAGGTGAAATAATGATTGCCAAGGGGCATTGGAAAAAATAAAAGAATAAATGGCAGGAGCCTCTGATTCTGATATCTCCTGTGGGAGGAGCAATTGTCAGTTCTGTACTTGACGGCCTTCGAGGGATCCACAAGGTGTATTGGGTCAGCATGACAAGTCTTGTCGAAAAGAGCATGCAATTTACCTTAGCAAAAAGTTTACCGACTGTGAAACAATACATTCACTGTTCGAGAAAACTTGCTGTACTTTGGCATAGGCTGCTCGCCGACTGAGACAGTATATGCTGGTTCATACCACTTTGTGGATTTCCGAGATGGATCTGATCAAGTATGGGTTTGAGAATCCAGCATTTACCGGACGGGTTGTGAGAAGGGAAAAATGTTGATCAATTCGTAATACTCTCAGAAAGCAATCAAGGAGTGTATTGTCTAATTACATTGCTCCGCAACCCATTGAGGATTATCAACCGATGAAGTTTGAAGTTCCCTGATGAGGACGTCTCGAGGTGCTCTAATCGAAAGATTGAGAGTAACCGATCCCGGAGGAGGGGCCTGACCCTGAATCCGAACGGATTCTGATGTCTGATGGGGAGGATAAGGTGAATAAGTTAGTGCTTCCCGGGGCATGATGGAATGCATCATCGATGGTGGCAGAGTACGAAGCTGGTATCCTGGGAACTGTACTTCGGTACGTACGTCTACTGGGGCAAACGCCTTTCTCACTCAGAGAGCTTGATTGAAGAGAAGAGGCGAGCAGCCATTTGTCATGGGCAGTTGTACCAGCAGCGAATGAAGCGTGCTTTTGACAAGAAGGTGCGACCTCGGGTATATCACGTCGGTGATTTGGTGCTGAAAAGGATCCTTCCTCCTCAAAACGATCGAAGGGGCAAATGGACGCCGAATTATGAAGGTCCATTCGTGGTCAAGAAGGTTTTCTCTGGAGGAGCCTTGTTGTTAACGACCATGGATGGCGAGGATTTTCCATCCCCTGTGAATGCGGACGCAGTTAAAAAATACTTCGTGTAAAGAGACCCGCTGGACGAAAAGAATAAAATAGTCCAGGCAAAAATGGGCATCCCGGCGAACCAAAATCAGAAAAAGGTTCGGGCAAAAATTAGGGATAAAAATGAAAACTGTACACCCGGCAAGTCGAAAACCTGAAAAGGCGACTTGGGCAAAAAAGGGTATCCCGGTGGACTGAAAACCCGAAAGGGCGGTCCAGGCAAAAGAGGGATGGGAACGAACAACTGCGTCTAGCATGATCGTTTGCGCTTTGGTTAGAGCATCATGGATAATACCCGGTAGGGATCAGTCGGAAACGTCTTGTTCAGAAGGCAGAAAGCATGGAGAGTCTGAGGACATATGGGGTGTAACCGAGTTGGAACTTGATAAGGTCACGGGTTTCACATTGCCATTAGGATAGATTTTTCCTTTTGAACGCAATTACCTCTTTTCAGGAATTGCTTCCTTTTGTATTGCTCACTTGAGCCACGCTTTTCAAATCAATAAAATGCACATTCAGTCAAATAATTTTGTTTTTGTTTTTCATTACTGTTTTGATTGCAAGAACATCCAATTATTTTTGATAAAGAATCTTTGCATTTTAATACATACAGGTTCCTTCCAATGCATGTTTATGAGATTGAAAGCTTGAAATCTTATTTGGAAGGTTGAGTGACCCAAGTGTTGAAATCTTGACACGCCTGGGGCACGGTTTTATTTAACGATCTGTTTTGCAGGAATTGTTAGATTTTTTCCACTCACTTGCGGGTTGTGATGTGGAAGCTTTTGACGAAAAGAAATCCCCATGAGAGTCCAGTCAGGGACGAACGTATGAAGAAAATACGGAGTGACGTTGCGACGTACGACGAGCCTTGATGATAATCAAGAAGACTCTTCAAAGTCGGAAAATTGAAATTTATGTATAAATCCCAGGAGTACGTCTCTCGTCGAGCGCGGAGCGATTTGAAATGCAAGATGATGGAGCAGAAAAGGTCCAGACGAGTCTGGTAATTCTCAAAAGTGGAAAGCTGGTGCGAGATTAGGAGGTGGATACCGTGGTTCGACGAGTCGATGGGTGTTATAGACCAACTTTTCTCATTTCCTCAGCTAGTCCCCGAGTGGAGCGAGTTCAAAGAAATATATCTCCAGCAGTTCCCCGAGTGGAGCGGGTTTTTTCAATGACATATCTCTCCAACAGTGTTCATTCTACCAGTGGATTGAACGAGTTTCCGTAGCAGACGAATATCTGCATCCCCAGCCGAGGGTATCCTACATGTGGATTGATTGGGTCCTCCCCAGCGGAGTAGTTGTCGTTCCCCTAGCAGGGTCTGGATGGTATTCCCCCAGCAGGTTGAAGATTGCTCATTTCCCCAGCGGGAGTATCTGTGAGGGTTCCCAAAGCAGAGTTGGGATCTATATCCCCAGCAAGTCAAAGACTGTGGTATTCCCACAGAGTGCAGTGAAGGATCTGTATCCCCAGCATGTCCTCGAGAGGGTTGGGTGCAAAGGATCTGTATCCCCAGCAAGGGTTGTCTATTTCCTAGCAGCAGTGCTATCCCCGGCAGGGTGGAAATCGGAGCAGTGGCGAGTTCCTCAGCAGAGAGTCTCGTTTTCCCCAGAAAATTCCCTTGAGGGGGATATTTTTATGCATTCATCATGTAGAATAAGCATTGCATATTGCATAGAAAAATAAATAATCGCGTAGCATTTCCATAATTATGGAGCATTACGCAGAAGAAATCAAGCATGCATCATTACAAACGTCAGCTAGTCTCAAGCCGTGGTTACTGTTTGAGAGGTATTTTGCCCGAAAATGAAAGTGTTACTCCGAGTAGTATAGTCTCATGATTGGATCACAGGTATTGTCCCAGTGGTACGACACTGGAGAAGACTCCTTCCGTCGGACGGAGATGGAAAAGGGATGTATTCAACGCAACCCAAACTGTGGTTACCGCTTGAAGATTTGGGGTTCACCAAAGGTGAAGATGTTACTCTGAGGAGATTAGCATCACAACGTCAGATCAGCAATGTTCCCCAGTAGTGCGATATTGGAGGAAATGTTCCCGTCGGACAGAGATGGGGATACAGTCAAAAGTCGTTACGCGATCAGCGCGATTCAAGCCGTGGTTACCGCTTGAGATTTAGTTTTGTCGGACAGTGAAGACGATGCTCCGAGGAGTTCAGCATTGTGAGTTTGGAACCACCGTTTCTTCCCAGACACCAGTAAGTGTTTGGTCGATCATTGTTTGATGTCTGTCCGCATCATTGTTTGATGTCTGTCCGCATCATTGTTTGATGTCTGTCCGCATCATTGTTTGATGTCTGTCCGCATCATTGTTTGATGTCTGTCCGCATCATTGTTTGATGTCTGTCCGCATCATTGTTTGATGTCTGTCCGCATCATTGTTTGATGTCATGTCAACATCATTGTTCGGTGCCTGTAAACATCGAGTTTCCTCCCGGTCATTGGTTAATGTCTGGTCGAGCTTTTTTTGGTGTCAGTAAACATCATCGTCCGATGTTCAGTAAACGTCGAGTTTCTTCCCAGTCATCAGTCAGTGTCTGGTTGAAGGTGTACCCTCTGACGTGTTGCCCTTAGAGTGGTGATTAGTGAAGTTTCCGACTATCAGGTTGAAGCACTTATGGTATTCAGGCCAGTTTTTCGGAGTTCAGACCGAAGTGGTTTTCGGACCAGGTAGAAGAAGAGAAAATTTTCGGGGTTCAAGAAAAGCAAAAAAAGAACAAATCCTGAGTGGATGTGTGGTGTTCAGACCATGGTTATCCCTGTGTTGCCATTTATTTTAGTATCCAGGTCGACGTTTTTCAAGATTGTTTCTTCGCCGATGCTGACAGGCGTTGTTAATTATTATCCCATCAGAGTGCAAATTGTTCGTCTGTTCTTGGTATTCAATCACTCTTCATCCTGATCATCCGAAAGCCGAGGCTATTTCGTATCGACAGGTTCACAGTGGATTGAATAGGGGCAGCTGTAACACCTCAAAATTTGCCCTCCCTTTTTGGGACTAGCATTAACATATATTGCATTTCATTTTAGGTCATTAGGCATTTCATATTGCATATCATGTGGTTACAGTGTGCAAGCTATCTTCCCAAGTCTTGATCAGAAGATGAGGAAGTCAGGAAATGCAAGCCTAGGGTTTTATTGACTGATCCTGGCCATCTGAGGATTGGACTGTGAATTAGGGTTTTGTGATTCTCAAGGGTATTGGTCTTCATATTGTTTGAAATGATACATCATCATCATCATGGTTGGATGTCATCAGGAGATTGAAGAAGATTCCTTGAGATTAGGGTTTTGACCACTGGTCAACCCTAATCAGTTGTATTGGGCCAATCAGGGCTGGATCAGGAGATGGGGTTTCTGATGGTTTTGAGGATCATTTTGTGATTATATGGTGATTATTGAGGCTAGGGTGTCACCCTTGAGCCATTTCAGTTGAAGATTGGGGTTCAATTTGATCTATGCATTGCCAAATTCATCTGTCAGATGAAAAGTCAACTGTGGTCAACTGTACATGATCTGATGGATGTGGAGGTGGAAATGAGTTGGATACACTTCATTCATGTTGGAACAAGTGTTGAATGACATCTCAAAGCTTAAGAATGAAGAAAATCAAGTCAGGACAAAAACTGCCAAAAATAGCAGGTGACTGGTAACTGAAGTTTCCAAAAATGGAAAGTTTTGACCTCAAAAACAGATGTCCAAGGAAGCTTCAAATGAAAAATTGTTCAACATGACAGATGTAGATCTTGTTCTCACCTTTCCAAAAAGTCCAAGAACTTGAAAATCCAATGTACGGTTTGCAAAATATGGCTCAGTGAATTTCAGAAAAGACCTGTAATCAGGAGGCCATAACTACCACATACTTTGTCCAAATTACAAGTTCTTTATATGCACAAACTCCATTTGACATGTACTTTGAGGGTGCATCATTGGATTTTCCCAAAAATGGCCAAGGCAAAAAGTCACTTTTCAACTAGACAGCTGAATTGGACCAGGGGCAAAATTGTCCAAATGTCAAAATATTTGGAATTTTTGAATGGGACTTTTTCCAACACCTCAGGAATGGCATTTTAAGTGTGTTTGAATCCTCATTTCGTGGCTAGGCTTTGTAAATTGTGTTTTGGTTTGAAAAATGGAATGGTTGAAATTGGACATTATGCCATCAAAGGGTGAAATTGCAAAATAGGCCTCCAATTGAAATGAGACTTGTTTCTACACATTACACATGATATTTTGGACATGTTGGAACCAAAATTGAGCTGCTATTTGGACTGTTATAGAGAAAGGGCATTTTTGGCCATTTGGAAGGAAATTGCACATTTGCTTAACATTGCCATTTTCACTAATTATGCCAAAATGCTAATTAACATGATTAGTGATGGATTAAGCTACCATATATATTCCAAATCACTTCCTAATCATAACAGAAAATTACACTTCCCCAAATTGGATCTCAAAACCTCTCACATTCATCAAAATCTCAAGAACACTCCAAATGCAAAATCTCATCAAACTTCATCAAATCTTAACCAATTCTCGAATTTCTTCTTGATTTGAACTCCTCTCATCATCATCTCAAACTGTTTTTGGTCATTGGAGCACAAGGAGTGGTAATTCATAGCTGTCCAAAAGTGCATCATTCATGGTGGATCTTGAATTCGAGCATTAGAAGCCATTACATTCGAATCCAACTCTTCTACTCACCTTCCACGAGCATATACTACACCTGTTTGGAGCTAAAACACACGAAGAACACCGATTGCAGCACTGCCATTGCCGGTATGTCGAAATTTCGAATCTCCTGTTTTGTTCGATTGATAGGTGCTTTGTGTAGTGCGTCTCATGTAGAATCCAATGGTGCTTGTGGTTTATAGAACGGTGAATCGTAGGTTACGAAATCGTGATTTAAAGTTTAGATCCAAAACCCTAAGTTCAACGATTCTTGAGATTTAGGAAGTTTTAGGTTAATTAGAGTTGAGATTCATGTTCTACGTGTTGTAACGGTTCCAACGGATGTAAGATTGCGCATTTTGGTTAGGTTTTGGAAGAAGCGTGTTCTTGAGCTTTTGGTAATTTTCTGGAAAATTTCTTGGATGAAGATGATGAACTTGGCTGTTTGATCTGAAATCCTATTTGAAAATTCAAATTACGCGTTTCCCTCCCGCGCCATAGTTAATTACAATACTGCCACTGCTAAATTAATTAATTAATTTAATTCACATAAAATCCAAATAAATTGATAACACCTTAAAAAAATCCATAAAAAATAGTAAAAAAATCCTAAAAATATGGAGATTTTTTCCTTGACTTTGTTGACTTGTGTAGGATTTTTTTGACCTATTGGTCAAAGTTGTGCTTGGCAAATATTTTATTTGGCATAGGCTTTTCTAATGTATGTCACATTTTGATACATTTTGGCAATTTGATCATGAAATACTCATATCATAAAATAAATGGCTGAAAATTTTTGTGGTGGTTCTTGACTCATTGAGGATTATTTATATGTAAATTTCATGAATTTTTGATACCTGGTTAGAGAGCAGCAAATTCTGGAACTTAGGTGTGACAATTTGTGTCACACCTCTTGATGTCAACTTGTTGAATTTAATTGGATGACCTATGCATGTTGGAATTGGCTGAAATTTTGCATGATGACTTGTTGACATGTTAGAATGCTTGATGAATTTTTGTAGGATTTTTCACTGTATTTTCAATTTAATCTTGATTTTTCATTTCTGGTTGTTGAAATTGCAAGCTCATGTGATACATGTTGGTAGATTGATTGGGAAATCCTCATATTGTATTGTATGGCCATGAAATTTGATATGCATGAACTAGACACATGTTAGGACCTCCCTGTTTTGGTCTCATCCATTTCTTTTTAGTTTCCAATGAGATATGAATTTTTGAAGTGGATGTATGCATTGATGGTGTGAATTGGAGCATGAAATTGTGTCTGTTTTTGTTGATTTTCATTGACATAGTTCCATTTGCCCAATTGAGCTCAAATTTGACATGGTAGACCTTGATTGACCCCTGTTTAGGTGTATTTAATTTGAGATTTTTTTGATGTGTTTTGGCATGGCTTTGAATGCAATACTTCTGTTTGTATATTTGGTGCGTCATTTGAACCAATATGGATTGTTTTGTGCATGAATTGAACTTGATGGATGATATAAACATGAGACCAAGGATGTTTGCTCTTGTTTGATGTTAATTTGATGTTGGATGGTGGATACCTTGCTGTTTTAACCTTTTTCTTGCTTTGGGACCCTAGGCTTGGCCTAGTGGTCTAGTTGCTAATATTTGCTTGATTTTTCAGGATCAAAAAGCAAGGCACATGGATAATGGTCCAAATCAATTTTGATTGATGTTGTTGATGTTTGTATACTAATATAACATTGTTTTGTAGGTTGTGGAGCTTGGGGCTTGAGCCTTGAGCTTGCCTTGTGTTGTGCGTAGTTTGTTTAAACTGATTGATTGTACACTTGTTGTTTTTGGTTTGTCTGTCTGATTACTGACTGAGTTTGATTGTTTCCAGGTACTTTAGTTGCTCAGTTCCTTGTGAACTATTGCTTTGCTTTGCTTTGCTTAAGCAACTTGCATTTGAGGTATAACCTTCTTACTTCATGTAGTCTGGAGACCCGGCTGTTACCGGGCCGGGCAAAATGTCTGAAGTCCTTCTTAAGAGGCAATGATTGTGTATGTTTATTTTTCAAGCCCAAGCAGGAAAAGTCCTTCAAGTAAGGCAATTGGTGGAAGGTAGGGACAAGCAGCCTGTCCCCCACTATTCTGTGAGTCTTCTCCTTGCTCCCATTACATGGTTGTAGCATTGAGATCAAAAGCCCAAGATCTGTCGTGTCAGAGTCATCGAGTATAGAAGGGTTCCCCTATTCTGGACCCATGCTCATTTGTCAGCTCTCCCTGGTTAGGGATAAGAGCTGTGAGGTCTGATCCTCACTTCATCCTTTCATCTGCTTCACCTTAGCCTCGTAATGGCAAGGTTAAGAGCAAACACAGCCTGTACAGACGACTTGCTTAGGCAGTCAAACCGGATTGATTGAGCCCCTTGTTTGGCTATAGTGCGTGTTATGTGGATATCTGATTGACATGCTTGTTTGAGATACCTGTTCTCATTGGATGATATATGATTGTATGCTTGTGTGCTAGCTTCTTTCCTGGTTAGGTTAGTTGCTTATGCAAGTAGGATAGAAAACTGAACTTAGGGTTAACGATGCATGACAACATTAGGCTCGAGTCTCAGCTCCCTAGTTGTGTGTCTTTCCCCAGTTTCTGGTTAGCAATTTAGTCCCGTTCAGGGGAACTACATCGCCCTGATCCTCGTGCCAGACGAGGTATGTAGGCAGGTGGTCGTGCGAGACCACTCCGGGCAACCTTTTTCTTTTTTGCGTGTGTTTACTTGTTATCTGATTGTATGTTTGGGTTCGGATGCCGACGTAAGCCCAGTGATTGGCTGTTGGGCTCCACGTTTGCCCTTTTGAGTGTGTTTTGGTTCGGATGCCGACGTAATTCCATCCAGTGGTTGTCGGGTTCCATGTTTGCCACCCTTGCTTGTTTGTATGTTTTGTGTTGTTTGGTGTGTGTAAGCCGAACTACAGTGGCTCTGATTCTTGTTCCAGACAAGATATGTAGGCATAAGGTGCGACGCCTTCTCGAGCCCGTTTCTCTTAACCCCACCTGCATTCCCTGTGTGTGTGTGTGATGTTTAGCAACCTTTTCTTTATTCTAGGACGTGGATCCCTAGGAGTACCTAGGACGTGAGGGGTGCTAATACCTTCCCCTCGCGTAACCGACTCCCGAACCTTTTCTCTCTGGTCGCGAGACCATGTCTTTCCAGGTTTCTCTGAGCGTTTCCTTTCCCTATCTTGGGATAAATAACGTTTAGTGGCGGCTCTGTGTGTTTTTATTTTTAGGCTCGCCGGTTGATTTTTCGCAGGATGCGACAGGTCTCCACCCTCTTTTTGGATACTTGCTCCGAGTAAGCAACTTTATCCTCTTTTGATTGGTCATCTTTTGCATACCTAGTCTGGTACCCAGATGCCTTTCTTTTCGGTCGATTATTCATTTAACAACCTACAACCCGGTTATGGATAGTCTTCCATGCGAGTGTATAATCTACGTTTTGACGGCTATAGGTAATATGTACTTATGTTTCCGGTATTCAGACCGAAGAAGTTTCCGACGATCAGGTCGATGTACTTATGTGTTTCCGGTATTCAGACCGAAGAAGTTTCCGACGATCAGGTCGATGCACTTATATTTTTCCGGTATTCAGACCGAAGAAGGTTCCGACGATCAGGTCGATGTACTTATGTTTTCCGGTATTCAGACCGAAGAAGTTTCCGACGATCAGGTCGATGTACTTATGGCATTCAAACCAATTCACGCTTTGGTCGGTCACCCGTTTCATACCTACAACCCGGTATCCATGGTGTTCCTTCCTGTTTGCTCGCTGTCGTGACCTTGATCCCCGAGTGGAGCGGGTTTCACGAAATATTTCTCCAGCAGAGGTCACCCCACCAGTGGATTGGACGAGTTTCCATAGCAGGTCGATACCTGCATCCCCAGCTGAGTTGATTCTACCTGTGAATTATGTGGGTCGTCCTCGGCGGAGTAACAGTTATTCCCCAAAGCAGAGTTTATCGTATCTGAGGTTTGTACAAGCCTTATCCCCAGAGAGTTGCCTGGTTTAGCTTCCCCAGCGGAGCTTTTATTTCCCCAAGCGGAATTTTTGTGGATTGATTGGGCTATCCCCAACAATTTACCTTTGCTTTCCCCTAGCAGAGTGGCATTATTACTCCCCAGCGAGTTGCCTTGTCTTCCCCTAGCGGAGTCGTATTATGGGTTCCCCAGCGGTTGTATTGTTCCCCCAGCGGATTTGTATTGAAGATTCCTTAGCACAGTCGTCCTGTGCATTTCCCCCTCAGAGTTCTCATCATATTGCATTGCATATAGTAATCATTGCATCCTCAAACTGCGTAGCATTTCCATCCCATATGGGGCATTACGCCATTGAAAAATTCAAACATATGCATTCATATGTTCGAAGCCACATCGGACTGTATCCCCCGGCAGAGGCGGATCATTTTTGTTCAACATCAGCCCAGCAAGTCTGCTACAGTTGCTTCGACAGCATTCAGAATTGATTATCCCCGCAGAGATAAATTTCCTCACCCGATGGTGACAGAGGTTTATTTCCTCACCCGATGGTGACAGAGGTTTATTTCCTCACCCGATGGTGACAGAGGTTTATTTCCTCACCCGATGGTGGCAGAGGTTTATTTCCTCACCCGATGGTGACAGAAAGTTTATTTCTCCCCAGTGAGACCCCCAGCAAGTGATCAGCCTTGCCTCGACATATCAGATGCTATCCTTGTGATACCAGTAAGTGTCATGTCAGCACCCGCGTGTGTTTCTTTTTGGTGTCGGTAAACGCCATTGCTTCGGTGTCGGTAAACATCGAGTCTCACCCAGTCATCGGTAAATGTCTGGTCATTCTTTGGTGTCGGTAAACGCCATTGCTTCGGTGTCGGTAAACATCGAGTCTTTCCTTCAGTCATCGGTAAATGTCTGATAATCCCCCAACAAAAATCCCCAGTAGAGTCATCGGTAAATGTCCTACCTGGTTTTCAGTTGCAAATATTTGTTTGTCTCTTCCCAATAAATTCCTCATTCCCAGTCATCGGTAAATGTCTGGTCATTCCTTTTGATGTCGATAAACATCATCTTTCGATGTCGGTAAACATCGAGTCTCATCCCAGTGATCGGTAAATGTCTGGTCATTCTTTATTCCCAGAAGTCGTCGGTAAACGTCTTGTCTGGTTCCACCACAGAGATTTTGTTCCTCCTCAAGCAGAGATGCCATCGGTAAATGGCCCAGTTTTCTTCGATATCGGTAAATATCGAATTCCCAGTTTCTTCGATATCGGTAAATATCGAATTCCCAGTTACAGCAGCCATCGGTAAATGGTCTTGCTAGGTTGACATCGGTAAATGTCAAGTTTCTTTGAAGCCACCGTCGGTAAATGGTCTTGCTGAAGTTGATATCGGTAAATATCAAAGTTTTAACCATCGGTAAATGGTTTTGATTTTCAGAAGTTGTTTTTCCAGCAGCCATCGGTAAATGGTTTTGCTGAAGTTGATATCGGTAAATATCAAGTTCTCAGTTTTTTAACCATCAGTAAATGGTTTTGCTTTTCTAAAGTTGTCATGCAGTTGTCATCAGTAAATGACGTGGTTCCTTTGTGTTATATCCAATCGGTGCAAATTTCTACGGTTCTTTTGTATTCAATCCCTGTTTACTCTGAAAGTCTGACAGCCATTGCTATCATCCGTTCGGGTTCCCAGCTGATTGAATAAGGGCAGCTGTAGCACCTCAAATTTGCACCTATCATTGTACATACCATTTCATATTAGGTCATAGCATATCATGACCCATTGCATAGCATTGCATTGTCCCCAGTTGCCTCAAGAGCAAGCAAGTCAAGAATTAGGTCAAACTGATCAGGAGATCAGTCAACCAAGCAAGCAAGGGTGTTTCTCAAGGAGCCAAGGCCTTAGGGTTTGTCCAACAAGTTCACATGACTTGGAGGCCCATTTGAAGTGTTCAAGTCAAAGATTGGAGGCTCAGAGGTCACCAGTCCATGCCCAGACAGTCAGAAACCCTAGAAAGTCAAAGTTGGTCAACTGTGGTTGATTTTATGGTTTTGATGGATGGAAATGGTTTGAGAGAGTTTATTCATGTCCCAATAGGCCTCATATATCATGGCAATCAACATCATTGAAGAATTTGAAGCCAATCAGAAAATTTCCAAAAATAGAAACTGGACCTGTAATTTTAACTGCCAAAAATGGAAACTTCTTGATCCTCAACTTGCATCATGATACAAGTTTCAAATGAATTTTTGCCCAACATGAAAGTTGAAGATCTTGTTCTCCCATTTTCAAAAAGTCCAAGAACTCTCAAATCCCATGGATGGTTTGCAAGATATGATCATTTCATTTTCACATTTTTTTGAACTTCAACAAGCCATATCTCATGAACCAAAAGGCCAAATTTAGTGGGGTTTTTTCCTACAAACCACATTTGTTCCCCTCTTTCCAAAAATATAAACATCATGTACCAAAACCTTGCCAATCAAAATGGCATTTTTTGACTTGTCTCATTTAAATTCAAGTATGACCAAATGTTGACTTTTTGAATTAAGGCTTTTCAGCACAAGTGGCCATTTGGAATTGGTTTTAATTGTTATTTGAGACTTGTTTGCAAGCCCAACTCGGCCAGAACTTGCACCTCCACCTCCATTTGTTTCAAATTAGCAAAATGGCATTTTAGTGGATTTGAGTTAAACAAGATTACCACTTCATTAGCAAGGCTTAAACAGGTGATATATATCACATTTTCTGCAGATTGCAACCCTAGAAGCAGCTGCAAACACACAGAAAACCTTCATTCTCTCTAAACTTGCATTTACACGGTTTGCATTTTTTGAGCAAAAACCCAAAAACCCTCGAGCATCCCTTGATTCTACCATCACCTGGACTTCATTTGAGAGCCCTTTGCAACCTCAAATCCCTGCTGGAAGTTCCATTTCGCGTTCTGTTTTCTCAAGGTCACATCCATGGCATCTCAAGTTTTGGATATTTGCAAGCTTCACTGAGCCAAGGCATTCTCACTATCCATCATTGGGAGCACAAAGAGCATCTGTTCGAGCATAGCTCAGCCAGAAAATACTTGAATCTTCATCTGCCTTGCAGATTTGGTTAGTTTTCGAATCATTTGTTTTTCAAATCTTTGCCATGCTTTGTGTAGTCCTTGCCATGCTGAATCTAATGCAACTTGAATCACTTAAAACCATTGAGAAATGCATGAGATATCTGGGTTTGAAATTGTTTGTTCATGTTGATTTCTGTTCGATTCATGTTACTTAGATGATTTCCATGCAAATGAGGTTTAGAATATACATGCTGGATACTTGTTGTGTTGATTGCTGTGCTTAAATTCATGTTCTGGGCATTTTGATTTTCATGATTAATTGTTGATGATGAACACATGCTTGCCGTTTCTTAAATCCTAGAACCAGTTTCCAGAAATTCACATGAGCTCGTGACAATGTTTGTTTGTTGTTTGAACTATGATGCTGTTTGAATATCAATGCCATGCTGGTTGTGTGATTCTATTTGAAATTCGAGCATGAAGATGAAGTCACCCTGTTGTTCATGAACCCTATGAATCTGCCCAGAAATTTGCATGAACCGTGTTTGATTTGTTGCTGTTTGATGATTGCACGAATATCATTGCCATGCTGTTTGAATATGTTGTTTGAAATTTGTTTGATGATGATGAACCATGAAGATGAATATTGAGTTGCTGTTAGAAACCCTAGAAGCCATCTTTTCCAGAATTTCAACATGATTGGCCTCGTTACTGTTCCATTGGGAGGCCACCAATCAGAACATTTCGTTCTGCCTCCCTAAACGCTGCGTTTGGTTAAGTAACGCGCGTAATTACCAAAATGCCACCAGGTCAACCGTGTTTGACTTTTCATTCATGTTATTTGGTCCATGTTCTTCCAATTTGTTCACCATCTTACAAAATTCACAATTCACTCGTTTCACATCCAAAAATCTTGAAATTTTTTGCATCATGTTCATAAGAATGTCCACTATTTTATCATGATTTTTAATTATTTTTTGTGTGGCTGGATTTTTAATGACCTTAGGGTTTGTGTAAAGTGACCAAAAATTGTACATGTTGCCAAAACCCTTGTGAAATGATCATGTTGCATCCATTTGATCTGAAAATTTTTATGGTTATTCTACACTCATCCCTGTTTGTTTTGGTGTAAATTTCATGATTTTATCATATGTGGATTGAGAGTTTTGAATTTTTGAAGAAGGGTGTGACAACTTGTGTCACACCATGGATGTGCAATTTGCTGATTTTTGTTTACATGATTCCTGGCCTCCAATTAATCCAATTTTTTGCATGATTGTTTTCTCATATGTCTAGTTTGTGTATGAATTTTATTGGATTTAATGATGCCATTTCCTATTTGTTTGTGAATTTTCTTCCCTGCCTAGTCAAATGTTGACTTTGTGTGACACTTCTTGCTATTTCATTTGGGAAATTCTCACATCTTATTGTATGATCATGAAATTTTGCATGTGCATACTAGACATCTTGAGCTTTGCATTGGTGTTAATCCCATCCATTTCTCATCTGTTTTCATTTTGTTATGATTTTTTGAAGGTGACACATGTTTTGTTGACTTCTTGGTGCACATTTGAAATTGTGTTGAATTCCTGATTTTATTTGACTATCTTCCCATGATCCAATTGAGCTGAAATTTCATATGAATGCTATGTTATGGATTGTGATTGAGTATGAATTATTTCATAATTTTTGGAATTGATTATGTTTGCTTTTGAGCTTGGTCTTGCTGTTGACCTTTTGTGTGCTCCCTCTTGCCATGTTTTGACTTCTTTGGTCTATAAAATGATGTTGATGCATGATATAAACTTGAAACCAATTGTGCTTGCTTCTTAAATGTTTGAACTTGACTTTGGTTGACTATTGTTTGCTGTTTTGACTTTCCCTTTTATTTTTGACCCTAGGCTTGCCCTAGTGGTCTCTTGGCTTATGTTGAGTTCATTTGTTTCAGGTTAAGCAATAATGCCTCAAAGAAACCTTTGCCAATTTGATTGAGCTTGATTATATATCATGTGCTAACCTTTGTTTTGTAGGTGGTATGACTCATATGAGTTGGGTCTTGTGCTTTTGCATTTCTGTTTATTGTTAGCTGTTGATTCATTTCCTTTTGATTTAAACTGTTGAGCTGTTTACTGATTAATTTGACTTTTTCAGGTACTCTTTAGTTGCTTTATTTGCTTGCTTTGCTATTTAGCAATTTTCTTTTGAGGTATAATTACTCTCTCTTCATGTAGTCTGGAGACCCGGCCTGTTATTTGGCCGGGCAAACTGTCTGAAGTCCTCCTTAAGAGGCCATGCTTGTGTGTGTTTAAAATTGTCCCAAGCAGGAAAAGTCCTTCAAGTAAGGCAATTGGTAGATCAAAGGGATAAGCAACCTATCCCCTACTATTCAGTGAGTCTTCTCCTTGCTCCCATTACATGGTTGTAGCATTGAGATCAAAACCCAAAATCTATCGAGTCAATAATGTGGAAAGAGCTCCATCTTTCTGAGCTCCCACACTTTCTGATAATGCTCTCCCTGATCAGGGATAAGAGCAATGAGGCACACCCCTCATCTCCTTTCATCTGCTTCACCTTAGCCTCTCAATGGCAAGGTTAAGAGCACACTTCACCCCATTCCAGAGGTTTGTTTGTTGAGGTTGATATGACCCCTCAACTAAAACCTAACCCTTGTGTAAGCCTCTTGTATGTATATAGTGTGTGCTATCTGTGATTGTGATTGCTTTGCTTCTTAGGCTAGCTTAGACTTGCTTCCTGTGCAAGTTAGGTTTAGTTTAGACTAATCCTTGTTTGCTTTCACCCTCGTTGCGATCCTTTCTCTCGCCCTCGTTGCGATCGAGCCTTATCCTTTCTCTCGCCCTCGTTGCGATCGAGACTTTCCCTTTCTCTTGCCTTAGTTGCAATCGAGTCCTTTTTCCCTCCGTAGCCGAACTACGGCAACTCTGATTCTCATGTCCAGATGAGATACATAGGCACGGGATGCGATGTCTTGTCGAGTTTGACTAACAACTAACACTAATTATCTTCTCTCGCCCTCGTTGCGATTGAGACCTCCCCTTTCTCTTGCCCTAGTTGCAATCGAGACCCTTGCTTCCTGTGCAAGCCTTGTCTAGGATAGGTTGGCCCTTGCGCCATTTAGCTAGAAACCTTAACTTAGGGTTGACTTTGCATGACAACATCTAGGCTCGAGTCGTAGTCTCCCTAGAGTTGTGTCTCCCTCTGTTATCTGGTTAGGCTAGTCCTTTATCCCTGCGTAGGGGAACTACATCGCCCTGATCTTCACACCAGATGAAGTATGTAGGCAGGAGATTGAGCTGATCTCTCCGGGCGCCCTTTTTCTTTTCCAACCCTTTGTGTCTTAACCACCCTTGTGTGTGTTCTGGTTGGAGTCCGACATAAGTCCAGCGATTGGCAGTTGGTTTCCTGTGCGTGTGTTTTGGTTCGGATGCTGATGTAAGTCCAGTGATTGGCATTCGGGCTCCACGTTTGCCTTTGCCTGTGTTTGTTTTGTGTGCGTGTTAGCCGAGCTACGAATGCTCTGATTCTTCTCTCGTCCGAGAAGATACGTATGCATAGGATGCGATATCCTAGCGAGCATGTGTCGTCTCCCCAGTCCGAACTACTTCGACTCTGATGTCTATGCCTGATAGACTAAGTAGGCCCAGGATGCGACATCCTGCCGAGTCAGTTTCAGTCAGTTTCTTTTGTCTCTTTTCAGCCAGTGTGTGTGTGTTCGAGCAGTGTTTAGCAACCAATTTTTCCTACCTATTGTGCGTGGATCCCGTAGAGTACTACGGATGCGTAGGGGTGCTAATACCTTCCCTTCGCATAACCGACTCCCGAACCCATCCTCTTTGGTCGCGAGACCATGTTCTTTCCTAGGTTTACTCTGAGCGTTTCCTTTCCCTCTTTTGGGATAAATAACGCACGGTGGCGGCTCTGTTGTTTCTTTCTTTTTCCGCCGGTTTTTCGCGTGATGCGACAGCAGGCTAGTTCTGAATGCTTGTTTTCGAGGACTGACTCCATGGGGGCGCCATTCAAATTGGCGACCATGTACAAGCCCTAAAGGTAGGCGCCAAACCAATTGGCGCCACCTTCTGCATGTCTGACACTTGGCATTGTTGTCTCCTGCATGCCGAACAACTCACTTATGGATGGCTTGCATGATTGCCACATCATCTCTGACCATCTTAGGTGTCTGACACGTGTCTGTCTTGTCTCCTGCATGTTGATGACTACCTTCTTGATAGCTTGCCTGCTTGACACATCAAGTCACACTGTCTTGCAGGATTGACACGTCATCTCAGACACGTGGCTCTCTAGTATCCTGCATGCTGAATACTCACTTCTGTCTTGACTAGCTAGCATGCTTGACAGACACATCAACTCATGACTACCTAGCATGCTTGACACATCAACTCACACTGTATTGCATGACAGACACCTCATCTCTGAAATTACTTGCATGCTTGACACAGTATCTCAGAGTAGCTTCAATGTGAGACACTGATACCATGTATTTAACTGTCTTACTATCACATTCATCTGCACTTGCAAAATACTTTTCATCTCCAAAATACTTTTCATCTTCACTCACATTCATCTGCACTTGCAAAATACTTTTTATCTCCAAAATATCATCTTCATCATTATACAGTATCAACGTTCACTGCAACGGTGAAACTTTTGAGTCTGAGCTTCATGGTTTTTGTTTTAGAAACACTGATACCATTAGAGTGACAATGAAGAGAAATGCAACCTTTTTGCATTTCAAAAAAAGAATACAATCCTTTATAGCATCAGGTATTGTGTCAAAGATGACATATCAGAATCCTATATTTTTTGAGAATGGTCAATGCAAGTTTTTCCCCCTAAAGATACGAGACGATGAAGATGTTGAAAGCATGTTTCTTAGTCATGAACATTCAGGCATGGATTATATCGAGTTGTACATTACTATACAACCATGTATACCGTCTCAACAGTCTCAACTAACCGATCAGGATCCAGCTGGTGAAGATGCTGCAGATGATGCACAATGGTCAGATGAACTCAACCCAGAAGCCGAAGTAGAGGTCGACGTTGTTGATGAAGAAGAAGAGGAGACTGAGGTACAGGTTGATCACATCCTGAATAACGACGATGAAGATGAGGCTCAACCACCACCAATACCTCCTACTCATGCCTACAATCCTCCTCAACATATGACAAATATGGATCTTCACGACGATGAAACGTCCGACAGTGTCTTCTATAATCCGTATCCGAGACCAGTAGGCGAATTAAAGGTGGGAGACATGTTTCGTACCAAAGAGGAATGTGTCTTGGCAATAAAAAAATACCATATGAACAACTTTGCTGACTTTACAGTGAAACGCACTGACTCTAGAAGGTATGTTATCGAATGTCGTAACATGCTTTGTAAGTTTCGTTTGGCTGCATCTTGTAACACCCTTCTACCCAAACGACATATTTAAAGAATTTATCAGAGTACAACATGTAGAAGAGTTTACATTTCATTCAACTTAACACTCATCACTTTACAACATATAAATATTTCATTTATTTTAATAAAACTTCGCAGCGGACAACAACACAATTAACGATTTATAAAAATGTTTCAACAAAACATATCAATAATTTAGTCTTCATACACAACTTAAATAATAATATAATCTCTATTGAATCCCATAACCCCGGTGTCACATGACCAGAGCATTGACTCGACTCTGTAGAATAACTCTACACTTATTCTTCACCTCAACAAAAGCTACTCCTCATTATCTGCACATTGCTCATCATAGATGAACATAAACACATGCAGAAGGGGTGAGAATTACATTATTAAACAATAATATAACGACAGAATATAATATGAATAATTTGCACATATGTCAACACGGATCATCACAATCATCATTATAATCAACAAACTCATGAATATCAACAAAACAACACATCAATTGCAATGCACACACCCATGCATGACTCAACACGACTCGGTATACCCATTTTGTGACCACTACAGGATCACTACTCCCAGATTCACCACCATAGAATCCGAGTTCCCCATAAGGAACCAAGCCTCTCAACAAGCCCGGAGTCAACAACATCATTGGAACTCAGTCCGTTCATCACTAGGCATCGGCCTTTCATGAATGCATGCACATCAAACATGCATCATAATCAACATAGCAACAACAACATCATATAGTCATGTTATCATCATCATTAATAGCATGACATACAACTCAACAAAACAACAACAACATTACAACGATATCACATCTGGGAGTTTAAAACGCGAAAGCTGTCCGTCAAACTGATATGGCGAACGCCGTTAGGCTAATGGTGAACGCCATTAGCGTTAAACGCTCCTATTCTGGAAAAACTGTCTGTCAAACTGATATGGCGAACGCCGTTAGGCTAATGGTGAACGCCATTAGCGTTAAACGCTCTTATTCTGAAAACTGTCTGTCAAACTGATATGGCGAACGCCGTTAGGCTAATGGTGAACGCCATTTAGCGTTAAACGCTCTTATTCTGAAAACTGTCTGTCAAACTGATATGGCGAACGCCGTTAGGCTAATGGTGAACGCCATTAGCGTTAAACGCTCTTATTCTGAAAACTGTCTGTCAAACTGATATGGCGAACGCCGTTAGGCTAATGGTGAACGCCATTTAGCGTTAAACGCTCTTATTCTGGAAAAAGGCCCAAATGGCGAGCGCCAAAGGCATAATGGCGAACGTCATTTGGCTGTTATGTGCATAAACAAGATTTTAAGCGCAGAAACAGTGGACGCGCGGCTTCTAAGCCTACAACCCAATATCAACATTTAACAATCATACATACACAACATACTTCGATTACAATGTATATAACGCCACCATACTCACAGATCGGACAATTTCCCTCAAAAACCACAACTTTCCCAATCTCCCTAAATTCCCAAATTTATCAACAACCCAATCCTATATCATGTAATTGCTCGCATATTATCGTTTAATAAGGTTCAGACCCCTTACCTCTTTGGATTGAAGGAAGCTCTGAGCAATCTTTGGTCTTTTCCTCTTCCTTCTCTTTCTCTTCAGCGCTTCTCCCTTTTCTGACTCTGAGGCAAAATACGTGAAAATGGAAACCTTCAGTTATCTCCTTTGGCCTCTTTTACCCAATTCCACTTTTACCCTTCCACTCTTCATATTCCAATTATATTATTTATTTAATTATTATTAAAATAAATAATATCTATAATAATAATAATAATAATAATAATCCAATAATTCAACTTTATTTAATTAAATTAATAAAATACTATTAACTCAATTAAATAATTCTCTTATTTTAATCGGGGTGTTACAACTCTCCCCCACTTTAGAAGTTTTCGTCCTCGAAAACATACCTCAAGCAAATAGAGCCGGATACGACTCCTTCATCTGATCTTCACGCTCCCAAGTCAAGCTCTCACCAGCTGGACCTCCCCAAACAACTTTCACTAGAGCAATTTTCTTACCTCTCAGGGTCTTCTCTTCTCGGTCATCTATCCGAATTGGCAACACCTCAACGGTCAAATTATCCCTCACCTGGATATCATCCAACCGAACAACATGCGACGGATCCGCAATATACTTTCTTAACTGAGATACATGAAACACGTCATGCAGATTAGAAAGCGACGGCGGTAAAGCTATCCGATACGCCACTTCCCCAACCCTCTTCAAAATCTGATACGGACCCACAAACCTCGGAGTAAGCTTTTTAGACTTTAAAGCTCTACCCACACCTGTCGTCGGAGTAACTCTCAAGAACACATGATCTCCCTCTTGGAACTCAAGTGCTTTTCTCCTCTTATCATGATAACTCTTCTGACGACTCTGAGAAATCTTCATCTTCTCCTGAATCATCTTAACCTTTTCAGTCGTCTGCTGCACAATCTCAGGTCCGAGTACAACACTCTCACCTGACTCATACCAACACAATGGAGTTCTACACCTCCTACCATACAATGCTTCATATGGAGCCATACCGATACTAGCATGAAAACTATTATTATAAGTAAACTCCACCAACGGCAAATAACTATCCCAAGAACCACTCTGCTCCAACACACAAGCTCTCAACAAATCCTCCAAGGATTGGATAGTTCTTTCAGTCTGACCATCAGTCTGAGGATGATAAGCTGAACTCAACCTCAACTTAGTCCCCAACGCTTTCTGCAAACTTTCCCAAAATCTAGAAGTAAATCTGGGATCTCTATCAGACACAATACTGGATGGAATACCATGCAGCCTCACTATCTCCTCAATATACAACTCTGCCAACTTCTCTAAAGAGTGATTAATCTTCATCGGCAAGAAATGCGCCGACTTAGTCAATCGATCCACAATCACCCAAATAGAATCATTACCTTTCACCGTCCTCGGCAGTCCCGTCACAAAATCCATGGAAATGCTATCCCACTTCCATTCAGGAATCTTCAAAGGTTGCATCATACCTGTCGGTTTCTGATGTTCAATCTTTGACTTCTGACAAGTCAAACAGGCATACACAAACTTAGCAACATCTCTTTTCATACCCGCCCACCAAAACAACTTCTTCAAATCTTGATACATTTTAGTTGCACCTGGATGGATACTCAATCCACTCCTATGGCCCTCTTCAAGAATACTCTTTTTCAATTCAGACACCTCAGGAACACAAACTCTACCTTTAAATCGCAGGATGCCATTCCCATCAATCTCAAAATTACCACCATTACCCTGGTTAACCATAGTAATATGATCAACTAGAGCGACATCAACTTGCTGACCATTCCGAATATCTCCCAGAATTCCACTAGTCAACTTCAGCATACCCAACCTTACACTATCAGCGGAAACTTCACAACCCAAACTCATATCACGGAACTGTTCAATTAACTCAAGCTCCCGAACCATCATCATAGACATATGTAGAGACTTTCTACTCAGCGCATCTGCAACTACATTAGCCTTACCGGGATGATAACTCAATTCGAAGTCAAAATCCTTCAGTAATTCTAACCACCTTCTCTGCCTCATATTTAACTCTTTCTGATCAAACAGATACTTCAGACTCTTGTGATCACTGAACACTTCGAATCTGGAACCATACAGATAATGCCTCCACATTTTCAACACAAATACAACAGCTGCAAGCTCTAGATCATGCGTAGGATAATTCCTCTCATGAACTCTCAACTGTCTAGAAGCATAAGCTACAACTTTACCATTCTGCATCAAAACACCACCAAGACCCATCAAAGAAGCATCACAATAAACAACGAAGGACTCACCAGGATTAGGCAAGATCAACACTGGAGCACTGGTCAACCGCCTCTTCAACTCAACAAAACTCGCTTCACAAGCTGCATCCCACACATACACTTGACCCTTCTTAGTCAACTGCGTCAACGGCAATGCCAACTTAGAGAAGCCTTCAATAAATCTGCGATAATAACCAGCTAACCCCAGAAAACTGCGTATCTCAGTAGCAGACTTCGGAGTCTCCCACTGTAACACAGCATCAACTTTAGCAGGATCAACAGAGATCCCACCACTCGAAATCACATGGCCAAGGAAACTCACTTCCTTCAACCAGAACTCACATTTAGATAACTTTGCATATAATTTCTTTTCTCTTAACACCTGCAAAACAATTCTCAGATGTCCTGCATGCTCTTCTTCCGTCTTAGAATATATCAATATATCATCTATGAACACCACAACAAAATCATCAAGGTACGGATGGAATATACGATTCATATATTCCATAAACACACCTGGAGCATTAGATACACCGAACGGCATCACAGTGTATTCATAATGACCATACCTCGTACGGAAAGCAGTCTTCGCAATATCATCTGACTTCACTCGGATCTGATGATAACCCGATCGCAAATCAATCTTACTGAAAACATGAGCTCCAACCAACTGGTCCATCAAATCATCAATCCTCGGCAATGGATACCGATTCTTGATAGTCACCTTATTCAACTGCCGATAATCGACACACAACCTCATCGTACCTTCTTTCTTCTTCACTAACAATACTGGTGCACCCCAAGGAGAAACACTTGGACGCACAAACTTCTTCTCAAGCAATTCTTCAAGTTGCTTCTTCAGTTCAACTAATTCAGTTGCCGACATTCTATAAGGAGACATCGACACTGGACTCGTACCTGGTACTAAGTCAATGGCAAATTCGACTTCACGTTCTGGAGGTAAATCACTTACATCCTCCGGAAACACATCCTGAAATTCACAGACAACAGGCAAATCTACACTCACTACTTTCTTATCCGCTTGTAGAGACGCAAATAAAGCGAATACCTGAGCTTCATCTTTCACAAAATCCCCTATCTGCCTAGCAGATAGAAATCTTGCCTCATCATTCTCACCAACTTCAGAGAACCGCACCGTCTTCCTATAGCAGTCGATGAACACGCCATAGAATCCTAGCCAATTCATTCCCAGAATAATATCAATTTGGTGCAAGGGTAAGCACACCAAATCAACCACGAACTCTCTCTCGAAGATCGTCAGATGACAACCTCGACAAACAACAGAAGTCTTCACAGAACCATTAGCAGGAGTATCTATCACCATACTTCCGTCTAGGGACGACATAATCACACCAATCCTGGTCGCACACTCATACGAAATGAACGAATGAGTAGCACCAGTGTCAACAATAGCAAGCAATTCAACATTATTAATCAAGCAAGTACCTTTAATCAGATTATCTTCTTTAGGAGCTTCAGCCCCACTCAGAGCAAACACCCTACCAGTAGTATGAGCTGCAGTAGCCGTCTTCTTCGGTTTCGAGCACTGCGAACTGATATGGCCTTTCTCGCCACAATTAAAACACGTCGGACCAGCATCCTTACATTCAGTAACTCTATGACCAGTCTGACCGCATCGGAAACATCTCAGCACTCTCTTGGTACAGCTATCAGCACGGTGGCCTGGCTCGCCACACTTGAAACATTTACTAGCTATGGAAGATCCTCCCCCACTTGGCTTCTTCTCATCTACCACTTTCTGCTTACCCTTACCATTCGGAGATGCATAAGGACTACCACGATCCTTATTCTTCTTCTCACTAAGACTCTTGTAATGAGCAGTTCTAGCCTTGCTATCTTCATCAAATATCCGGCACTTATTAACCAGTGTAGGAAACCTACGAATCTCCTGGTAACCAATACCTTGTTTGATCTCGGGACGCAACCCGTTCTCAAACTTGACACACTTGGATTCCTCAGCATCAGCAGCATTATAATGAGGACAATACTGCACCAGCTCCTCAAACTTCGAAGCGTAATCAGCAACAGACATGTTACCCTGCTTCAGTTCTAGAAATTCCATCTCCTTCTTACATCGCACATCAGCAGGAAAATATTTCTCCAGAAAGGCCGTCTTGAACCTTACCCAAGTCATCTCAGCACCTGGTACTTCAATTCTCTGGCGAGTATTATCCCACCAGTTTTCAGCCTCTTCAGATAACATATGCGTACCAAACTGCACCTGCTGTGCTTCAGTACACGTCATCACCCGGAAAATCTTCTCAATTTCCTTCAGCCAAATCTGAGCACCATCTGGATCGTAGCGCCCTTTGAATGTAGGAGGGTTATTCTTCAGAAACCTTCCCAAATTCTTAAACTCATCGACCGGCGGATTCTGCTGCGCCTGCATAGCCTGCGCCATAGCAGCCAAAGCCTCAGCAATCGCACGGTCATTTTCTCCAGCCATACTCTGCACAACACAACCACAACCGTTAAATATCGACAGTGTCATTTACACTAATCGACCAACAGGGAAAACATCGCATTATGACTCGACTGGACTGACTATGCTCTGATACCATTAATGTAACGCCCCAAACCGCTTTCAGGATTATCGACTAACCCCACAAACCAACACGAGTCTTTTCGGCATGTTTTGTCCTCACTCACACACTTTCCGGGAAACTTCCCAGAAGGTCACCCATCCCAATACTACTCCAAGTCAAGCACGCTTAACTATGGAGTTCTTATCTATTGGGCTACCGAAAAGAAGATGCATCTTGTTGGTATAGGTAGTACCAATTAATCCTTATAAGCCTTCACTCAACCATGCAGTCCCATACCTGCATAGCCTCAGGATCCCTCTCATTCCGATGTGAATTCGGTTTTTCCCCTAGAAGCTGCTAGGAGTGTCTCATTGTCATGTCTCATGCATAAACAACCACTCCCTCGCCCTCGGGTGTCACATGTAACCACTCTTCGGCCTCTCCGACCTCGGGTGTTACATGCCCACCAACTTCCGCTTGGTTCGTCCCCGAACCACATCGTACTGGGAGAGGTTTGGCTCTGATACCACTAATGTAACACCCTTCTACCCAAACGACATATTTAAAGAATTTATCAGAGTACAACATGTAGAAGAGTTTACATTTCATTCAACTTAACACTCATCACTTTACAACATATAAATATTTCATTTATTTTAATAAAACTTCGCAGCGGACAACAACACAATTAACGATTTATAAAAATGTTTCAACAAAACATATCAATAATTTAGTCTTCATACACAACTTAAATAATAATATAATCTCTATTGAATCCCATAACCCCGGTGTCACATGACCAGAGCATTGACTCGACTCTGTAGAATAACTCTACACTTATTCTTCACCTCAACAAAAGCTACTCCTCATTATCTGCACATTGCTCATCATAGATGAACATAAACACATGCAGAAGGGGTGAGAATTACATTATTAAACAATAATATAACGACAGAATATAATATGAATAATTTGCACATATGTCAACACGGATCATCACAATCATCATTATAATCAACAAACTCATGAATATCAACAAAACAACACATCAATTGCAATGCACACACCCATGCATGACTCAACACGACTCGGTATACCCATTTTGTGACCACTACAGGATCACTACTCCCAGATTCACCACCATAGAATCCGAGTTCCCCATAAGGAACCAAGCCTCTCAACAAGCCCGGAGTCAACAACATCATTGGAACTCAGTCCGTTCATCACTAGGCATCGGCCTTTCATGAATGCATGCACATCAAACATGCATCATAATCAACATAGCAACAACAACATCATATAGTCATGTTATCATCATCATTAATAGCATGACATACAACTCAACAAAACAACAACAACATTACAACGATATCACATCTGGGAGTTTAAAACGCGAAAGCTGTCCGTCAAACTGATATGGCGAACGCCGTTAGGCTAATGGTGAACGCCATTAGCGTTAAACGCTCCTATTCTGGAAAAACTGTCTGTCAAACTGATATGGCGAACGCCGTTAGGCTAATGGTGAACGCCATTAGCGTTAAACGCTCTTATTCTGAAAACTGTCTGTCAAACTGATATGGCGAACGCCGTTAGGCTAATGGTGAACGCCATTTAGCGTTAAACGCTCTTATTCTGAAAACTGTCTGTCAAACTGATATGGCGAACGCCGTTAGGCTAATGGTGAACGCCATTAGCGTTAAACGCTCTTATTCTGAAAACTGTCTGTCAAACTGATATGGCGAACGCCGTTAGGCTAATGGTGAACGCCATTTAGCGTTAAACGCTCTTATTCTGGAAAAAGGCCCAAATGGCGAGCGCCAAAGGCATAATGGCGAACGTCATTTGGCTGTTATGTGCATAAACAAGATTTTAAGCGCAGAAACAGTGGACGCGCGGCTTCTAAGCCTACAACCCAATATCAACATTTAACAATCATACATACACAACATACTTCGATTACAATGTATATAACGCCACCATACTCACAGATCGGACAATTTCCCTCAAAAACCACAACTTTCCCAATCTCCCTAAATTCCCAAATTTATCAACAACCCAATCCTATATCATGTAATTGCTCGCATATTATCGTTTAATAAGGTTCAGACCCCTTACCTCTTTGGATTGAAGGAAGCTCTGAGCAATCTTTGGTCTTTTCCTCTTCCTTCTCTTTCTCTTCAGCGCTTCTCCCTTTTCTGACTCTGAGGCAAAATACGTGAAAATGGAAACCTTCAGTTATCTCCTTTGGCCTCTTTTACCCAATTCCACTTTTACCCTTCCACTCTTCATATTCCAATTATATTATTTATTTAATTATTATTAAAATAAATAATATCTATAATAATAATAATAATAATAATAATCCAATAATTCAACTTTATTTAATTAAATTAATAAAATACTATTAACTCAATTAAATAATTCTCTTATTTTAATCGGGGTGTTACAACTCTCCCCCACTTTAGAAGTTTTCGTCCTCGAAAACATACCTCAAGCAAATAGAGCCGGATACGACTCCTTCATCTGATCTTCACGCTCCCAAGTCAAGCTCTCACCAGCTGGACCTCCCCAAACAACTTTCACTAGAGCAATTTTCTTACCTCTCAGGGTCTTCTCTTCTCGGTCATCTATCCGAATTGGCAACACCTCAACGGTCAAATTATCCCTCACCTGGATATCATCCAACCGAACAACATGCGACGGATCCGCAATATACTTTCTTAACTGAGATACATGAAACACGTCATGCAGATTAGAAAGCGACGGCGGTAAAGCTATCCGATACGCCACTTCCCCAACCCTCTTCAAAATCTGATACGGACCCACAAACCTCGGAGTAAGCTTTTTAGACTTTAAAGCTCTACCCACACCTGTCGTCGGAGTAACTCTCAAGAACACATGATCTCCCTCTTGGAACTCAAGTGCTTTTCTCCTCTTATCATGATAACTCTTCTGACGACTCTGAGAAATCTTCATCTTCTCCTGAATCATCTTAACCTTTTCAGTCGTCTGCTGCACAATCTCAGGTCCGAGTACAACACTCTCACCTGACTCATACCAACACAATGGAGTTCTACACCTCCTACCATACAATGCTTCATATGGAGCCATACCGATACTAGCATGAAAACTATTATTATAAGTAAACTCCACCAACGGCAAATAACTATCCCAAGAACCACTCTGCTCCAACACACAAGCTCTCAACAAATCCTCCAAGGATTGGATAGTTCTTTCAGTCTGACCATCAGTCTGAGGATGATAAGCTGAACTCAACCTCAACTTAGTCCCCAACGCTTTCTGCAAACTTTCCCAAAATCTAGAAGTAAATCTGGGATCTCTATCAGACACAATACTGGATGGAATACCATGCAGCCTCACTATCTCCTCAATATACAACTCTGCCAACTTCTCTAAAGAGTGATTAATCTTCATCGGCAAGAAATGCGCCGACTTAGTCAATCGATCCACAATCACCCAAATAGAATCATTACCTTTCACCGTCCTCGGCAGTCCCGTCACAAAATCCATGGAAATGCTATCCCACTTCCATTCAGGAATCTTCAAAGGTTGCATCATACCTGTCGGTTTCTGATGTTCAATCTTTGACTTCTGACAAGTCAAACAGGCATACACAAACTTAGCAACATCTCTTTTCATACCCGCCCACCAAAACAACTTCTTCAAATCTTGATACATTTTAGTTGCACCTGGATGGATACTCAATCCACTCCTATGGCCCTCTTCAAGAATACTCTTTTTCAATTCAGACACCTCAGGAACACAAACTCTACCTTTAAATCGCAGGATGCCATTCCCATCAATCTCAAAATTACCACCATTACCCTGGTTAACCATAGTAATATGATCAACTAGAGCGACATCAACTTGCTGACCATTCCGAATATCTCCCAGAATTCCACTAGTCAACTTCAGCATACCCAACCTTACACTATCAGCGGAAACTTCACAACCCAAACTCATATCACGGAACTGTTCAATTAACTCAAGCTCCCGAACCATCATCATAGACATATGTAGAGACTTTCTACTCAGCGCATCTGCAACTACATTAGCCTTACCGGGATGATAACTCAATTCGAAGTCAAAATCCTTCAGTAATTCTAACCACCTTCTCTGCCTCATATTTAACTCTTTCTGATCAAACAGATACTTCAGACTCTTGTGATCACTGAACACTTCGAATCTGGAACCATACAGATAATGCCTCCACATTTTCAACACAAATACAACAGCTGCAAGCTCTAGATCATGCGTAGGATAATTCCTCTCATGAACTCTCAACTGTCTAGAAGCATAAGCTACAACTTTACCATTCTGCATCAAAACACCACCAAGACCCATCAAAGAAGCATCACAATAAACAACGAAGGACTCACCAGGATTAGGCAAGATCAACACTGGAGCACTGGTCAACCGCCTCTTCAACTCAACAAAACTCGCTTCACAAGCTGCATCCCACACATACACTTGACCCTTCTTAGTCAACTGCGTCAACGGCAATGCCAACTTAGAGAAGCCTTCAATAAATCTGCGATAATAACCAGCTAACCCCAGAAAACTGCGTATCTCAGTAGCAGACTTCGGAGTCTCCCACTGTAACACAGCATCAACTTTAGCAGGATCAACAGAGATCCCACCACTCGAAATCACATGGCCAAGGAAACTCACTTCCTTCAACCAGAACTCACATTTAGATAACTTTGCATATAATTTCTTTTCTCTTAACACCTGCAAAACAATTCTCAGATGTCCTGCATGCTCTTCTTCCGTCTTAGAATATATCAATATATCATCTATGAACACCACAACAAAATCATCAAGGTACGGATGGAATATACGATTCATATATTCCATAAACACACCTGGAGCATTAGATACACCGAACGGCATCACAGTGTATTCATAATGACCATACCTCGTACGGAAAGCAGTCTTCGCAATATCATCTGACTTCACTCGGATCTGATGATAACCCGATCGCAAATCAATCTTACTGAAAACATGAGCTCCAACCAACTGGTCCATCAAATCATCAATCCTCGGCAATGGATACCGATTCTTGATAGTCACCTTATTCAACTGCCGATAATCGACACACAACCTCATCGTACCTTCTTTCTTCTTCACTAACAATACTGGTGCACCCCAAGGAGAAACACTTGGACGCACAAACTTCTTCTCAAGCAATTCTTCAAGTTGCTTCTTCAGTTCAACTAATTCAGTTGCCGACATTCTATAAGGAGACATCGACACTGGACTCGTACCTGGTACTAAGTCAATGGCAAATTCGACTTCACGTTCTGGAGGTAAATCACTTACATCCTCCGGAAACACATCCTGAAATTCACAGACAACAGGCAAATCTACACTCACTACTTTCTTATCCGCTTGTAGAGACGCAAATAAAGCGAATACCTGAGCTTCATCTTTCACAAAATCCCCTATCTGCCTAGCAGATAGAAATCTTGCCTCATCATTCTCACCAACTTCAGAGAACCGCACCGTCTTCCTATAGCAGTCGATGAACACGCCATAGAATCCTAGCCAATTCATTCCCAGAATAATATCAATTTGGTGCAAGGGTAAGCACACCAAATCAACCACGAACTCTCTCTCGAAGATCGTCAGATGACAACCTCGACAAACAACAGAAGTCTTCACAGAACCATTAGCAGGAGTATCTATCACCATACTTCCGTCTAGGGACGACATAATCACACCAATCCTGGTCGCACACTCATACGAAATGAACGAATGAGTAGCACCAGTGTCAACAATAGCAAGCAATTCAACATTATTAATCAAGCAAGTACCTTTAATCAGATTATCTTCTTTAGGAGCTTCAGCCCCACTCAGAGCAAACACCCTACCAGTAGTATGAGCTGCAGTAGCCGTCTTCTTCGGTTTCGAGCACTGCGAACTGATATGGCCTTTCTCGCCACAATTAAAACACGTCGGACCAGCATCCTTACATTCAGTAACTCTATGACCAGTCTGACCGCATCGGAAACATCTCAGCACTCTCTTGGTACAGCTATCAGCACGGTGGCCTGGCTCGCCACACTTGAAACATTTACTAGCTATGGAAGATCCTCCCCCACTTGGCTTCTTCTCATCTACCACTTTCTGCTTACCCTTACCATTCGGAGATGCATAAGGACTACCACGATCCTTATTCTTCTTCTCACTAAGACTCTTGTAATGAGCAGTTCTAGCCTTGCTATCTTCATCAAATATCCGGCACTTATTAACCAGTGTAGGAAACCTACGAATCTCCTGGTAACCAATACCTTGTTTGATCTCGGGACGCAACCCGTTCTCAAACTTGACACACTTGGATTCCTCAGCATCAGCAGCATTATAATGAGGACAATACTGCACCAGCTCCTCAAACTTCGAAGCGTAATCAGCAACAGACATGTTACCCTGCTTCAGTTCTAGAAATTCCATCTCCTTCTTACATCGCACATCAGCAGGAAAATATTTCTCCAGAAAGGCCGTCTTGAACCTTACCCAAGTCATCTCAGCACCTGGTACTTCAATTCTCTGGCGAGTATTATCCCACCAGTTTTCAGCCTCTTCAGATAACATATGCGTACCAAACTGCACCTGCTGTGCTTCAGTACACGTCATCACCCGGAAAATCTTCTCAATTTCCTTCAGCCAAATCTGAGCACCATCTGGATCGTAGCGCCCTTTGAATGTAGGAGGGTTATTCTTCAGAAACCTTCCCAAATTCTTAAACTCATCGACCGGCGGATTCTGCTGCGCCTGCATAGCCTGCGCCATAGCAGCCAAAGCCTCAGCAATCGCACGGTCATTTTCTCCAGCCATACTCTGCACAACACAACCACAACCGTTAAATATCGACAGTGTCATTTACACTAATCGACCAACAGGGAAAACATCGCATTATGACTCGACTGGACTGACTATGCTCTGATACCATTAATGTAACGCCCCAAACCGCTTTCAGGATTATCGACTAACCCCACAAACCAACACGAGTCTTTTCGGCATGTTTTGTCCTCACTCACACACTTTCCGGGAAACTTCCCAGAAGGTCACCCATCCCAATACTACTCCAAGTCAAGCACGCTTAACTATGGAGTTCTTATCTATTGGGCTACCGAAAAGAAGATGCATCTTGTTGGTATAGGTAGTACCAATTAATCCTTATAAGCCTTCACTCAACCATGCAGTCCCATACCTGCATAGCCTCAGGATCCCTCTCATTCCGATGTGAATTCGGTTTTTCCCCTAGAAGCTGCTAGGAGTGTCTCATTGTCATGTCTCATGCATAAACAACCACTCCCTCGCCCTCGGGTGTCACATGTAACCACTCTTCGGCCTCTCCGACCTCGGGTGTTACATGCCCACCAACTTCCGCTTGGTTCGTCCCCGAACCACATCGTACTGGGAGAGGTTTGGCTCTGATACCACTAATGTAACACCCTTCTACCCAAACGACATATTTAAAGAATTTATCAGAGTACAACATGTAGAAGAGTTTACATTTCATTCAACTTAACACTCATCACTTTACAACATATAAATATTTCATTTATTTTAATAAAACTTCGCAGCGGACAACAACACAATTAACGATTTATAAAAATGTTTCAACAAAACATATCAATAATTTAGTCTTCATACACAACTTAAATAATAATATAATCTCTATTGAATCCCATAACCCCGGTGTCACATGACCAGAGCATTGACTCGACTCTGTAGAATAACTCTACACTTATTCTTCACCTCAACAAAAGCTACTCCTCATTATCTGCACATTGCTCATCATAGATGAACATAAACACATGCAGAAGGGGTGAGAATTACATTATTAAACAATAATATAACGACAGAATATAATATGAATAATTTGCACATATGTCAACACGGATCATCACAATCATCATTATAATCAACAAACTCATGAATATCAACAAAACAACACATCAATTGCAATGCACACACCCATGCATGACTCAACACGACTCGGTATACCCATTTTGTGACCACTACAGGATCACTACTCCCAGATTCACCACCATAGAATCCGAGTTCCCCATAAGGAACCAAGCCTCTCAACAAGCCCGGAGTCAACAACATCATTGGAACTCAGTCCGTTCATCACTAGGCATCGGCCTTTCATGAATGCATGCACATCAAACATGCATCATAATCAACATAGCAACAACAACATCATATAGTCATGTTATCATCATCATTAATAGCATGACATACAACTCAACAAAACAACAACAACATTACAACGATATCACATCTGGGAGTTTAAAACGCGAAAGCTGTCCGTCAAACTGATATGGCGAACGCCGTTAGGCTAATGGTGAACGCCATTAGCGTTAAACGCTCCTATTCTGGAAAAACTGTCTGTCAAACTGATATGGCGAACGCCGTTAGGCTAATGGTGAACGCCATTAGCGTTAAACGCTCTTATTCTGAAAACTGTCTGTCAAACTGATATGGCGAACGCCGTTAGGCTAATGGTGAACGCCATTTAGCGTTAAACGCTCTTATTCTGAAAACTGTCTGTCAAACTGATATGGCGAACGCCGTTAGGCTAATGGTGAACGCCATTAGCGTTAAACGCTCTTATTCTGAAAACTGTCTGTCAAACTGATATGGCGAACGCCGTTAGGCTAATGGTGAACGCCATTTAGCGTTAAACGCTCTTATTCTGGAAAAAGGCCCAAATGGCGAGCGCCAAAGGCATAATGGCGAACGTCATTTGGCTGTTATGTGCATAAACAAGATTTTAAGCGCAGAAACAGTGGACGCGCGGCTTCTAAGCCTACAACCCAATATCAACATTTAACAATCATACATACACAACATACTTCGATTACAATGTATATAACGCCACCATACTCACAGATCGGACAATTTCCCTCAAAAACCACAACTTTCCCAATCTCCCTAAATTCCCAAATTTATCAACAACCCAATCCTATATCATGTAATTGCTCGCATATTATCGTTTAATAAGGTTCAGACCCCTTACCTCTTTGGATTGAAGGAAGCTCTGAGCAATCTTTGGTCTTTTCCTCTTCCTTCTCTTTCTCTTCAGCGCTTCTCCCTTTTCTGACTCTGAGGCAAAATACGTGAAAATGGAAACCTTCAGTTATCTCCTTTGGCCTCTTTTACCCAATTCCACTTTTACCCTTCCACTCTTCATATTCCAATTATATTATTTATTTAATTATTATTAAAATAAATAATATCTATAATAATAATAATAATAATAATAATCCAATAATTCAACTTTATTTAATTAAATTAATAAAATACTATTAACTCAATTAAATAATTCTCTTATTTTAATCGGGGTGTTACACATCTTACAAGAAGAAAAATGACTCTTGGGAGATCGCCTCAATAGACCCACCACACAGTTGCGTTGCAACTAACGTTGAACAAGATCACCGTAAACTGAGCACAACTTTGATATGTCAAGACATTCTGCCATTGGTAAATAAAGACCCATCAGTGAAGGTGAGTATAATTATATCTCATATCCGAACAACATATAATTATACTCCATCTTACAAGAAAGCATGGATTGCGAGGACAAAGGCTGTTGAGCAGGTTTTCGACAACTGGGAGGACTCATTCAAGGAATTACCACGGTTTTTATGGGCACTAAAAACTTATGTCCCAAGAACTGTGGCAATTCTGGAGACAGTGCCAGCAATGATGCCAGACGGAACCTGTGCTACAGGTAATAGAATATTTCACCGTCTTTTTTGGGCATTTGACCCGTGCATCAAAGGTTTCGCTTTCTGCAAACCTCTCCTGCAAATTGATGGCACTTGGTTATACGGAAAATACAAGGGTACTTTGCTCATGGCAGTTGCACAAGACGGTAACAACAATGTATTTCCCATTGCCTTTGCTCTTGTTGAAGGTGAAACGGCTGGTGGATGGGGTTTCTTTCTTCGACATCTCAGAATGCATGTCTCTCCACAAGCCAATCTATGTTTAATTTCTGATAGACATGCTGCCATCGAAAGTGCCTACAACAACCATGACAACGGATGGCATGATCCTCCTTCTACACATGTCTACTGTATCAGACACATTGCACAAAACTTCATGCGTGCTATAAAAGATAAGAATCTTTGCAAGAAGGTGGTGAATGCTGGGTATGCTTTAACTCAACCGTCTTTTCAATATTATCGTGATGAGATTCGTCTGTCTAATGAAGACGCGGGGAGATGGATAAATAACATCCCAGTAGAGCAGTGGACAAGAGCATTTGACGGTGGTTGTCGATGGGGCCACATGACAACAAACATTGTGGAATGCATGAACGGGGTTTTCAAAGGAATTCGAAACCTGCCGATAACCGCCTTGGTAAGATCAACCTATTATAGGTTGGCTTCTATGTTCGTAACCAGAGGTGAAAGATGGAGTGCAGTGTTAATGTCTGGACAAGTATTCAGTGAGTGTTGCATGAAGGTCATGAAAGAGGAGAGCATCAAAGCTACGACACACGCTGTAACAGTGTTTGACCGTCAAAGACAAAATTTCAGCGTCCAGGAAACAATGGGCAACAGCGAGGGAAGACCAAATTTAGCCTACGCGGTTAAACTACACAGGAGTTGGTGCGATTATGGAAAATTTCAGGCCTTCTGCATACCTTGCTCCCATGTCATTGCAGCATGCGCTTATACTCGTCAAGACGCTTACACCCATTTATCTGATGTGTACAAGGCCAACACCATCATGAATGTATATAGTCAAAGCTTTTCAGTACTACCAATGGAGGATTACTGGCCTCCATATGAAGGAGATATTGTTTGGCACAATGAAGAGATGCGTAGAAAGAAGAAAGGAAGGCCAAACAGCACACGTATCAGAACAGAGATGGATTCCACAGATAAAATGATAAGATTATGTAGTATCTGTCGTCAACCAGGACACAACAAAAACAACTGTCCCAATCAAGGAGCATCATCTAGATCTTAAGATTTTTGTAACATTTTATTTAGATCTTAAGCTTTTTTTTAACATTTTTTCTAGATCTTAAGCTTTTCCTAACATTGTATTTCTGTAACAATCAATCATTATATATCATTAAGTTCTTGTTACAACGAGTTTCATAACCAACATCAGTACAAAACATCTGAAAACATAAATAATTCTAACTGATTACAACAATCAAATTAATGTCGTCTCGACCGAACATCATTTCCCTAGCATCCTTATCAGTCTTCATTCGCACCCAACCAAAGATACTGTCAAGTCTCTCAATACTTCTGATTTTTTCCCCTTCTGGTATTTTCCCATCTAACCATCGAACCAGCTCCCTCTTCAGTTGATCTAACGTGGTGATGTTCCAAAACAGCATCACCAATTAAGGTTTGTCTCTCGCATAAATCACCTTACCGTATCGACGACGAACACCAAACATGATAGCCAAATGATTATATGAGTTGTGGAATAATAGGTCACACAACGCATCTATTTATAAGACAAAAAAGGCATTTTATGAGGGACTCGCCAATTGAGTTGGCGACTCCTCTTAAAACCTACACATAGGCGCCAATTGGATTGGCTAGGGCATCTGCCCTAGCCAATCCAATTGGCGCCTCCATTCAAGTTTTAAGAAGATTCGCCATATGAACAACTTTCATGTTCATCAAAAATCCATTTGAAACTTGGAAGCTCATCATTCATTTCAAAACATTATAGGTCATTTTGACATAAACCCTAATTTTGGGTCAAGTTCGCAGGGACCTAACTCATTCATTTTTAATTATTTTGAGGTGGGACCAAGTGCATTGCAAAATTTAAGATGTCTACTTCAGTTGTTATGTTGGACAAAATTTCATAACTCTAAAAGAAACACATGAAATAATGCAAGACATTATAGGTCATTTTGACAGAAACCCTAATTTTGGGTCAAGTTCGCAGGGACCTAACTCACTCATTTTTAATTATTTTGAGGTGGGACCAAGTGCATTGCAAAATTTAAGATGTCTACTTCAGTTGTTATGTTGGACAAAATTTCATAACTCTAAAAGAAACACATGAAATAATGCAAGACATTATAGGTCAGATAACAGTTCAAAAACTCAGCAGTCCAACTTCAACTGCCCATAACTTTCTCATAAAAAATCCAAATGATGCAAATTTATATCCAAATTCATTTTCTTGAAAAGATCTACAACTTTCATGTTGGAGGTTTTTTCATTTGAGGCTTTTTTAAGGGAGTAGCCAATTGAATTGGCGCCTCCTCTTAAAAATAACACATAGGCGCCAATTGGATTGGCTAGGGCAGGTGCCCTAGCCAATCCAATTGGCGCCTCCTTGCAATTTTTAAGAGGGGTCGCCAATCCAATTGGCGCCTCCTCCTAAAAGTGGGGTATTTTGGGAATTTTACTGAAAAGTGGGGTATTTTGGGAATTTTTTCGAAAACGTGGGTTATCTCGGTAAAAAAACCTGTTTTTTTTTGTGATTTTTATTACAATTTGTATGAGTTTCTTTTATCTCCCCAAACTACTTTGCAACAGTTTTGAAAAACGCCACAATTACATGTGTCGCAGTATATTTTTGGTGGGATTTTTTAGATAATGCTTCTAAATTAGTTGGATTCAGACTATAATGGTGGACATAACACGTATTTTATAGTATTTGATGCATATTGAATGTCTTAGAGTTTTTATACAGGAACACTCAAGTTTGAACAAGACAGATGAAAATTCGAAGGAGGGAATAATTCTTGCGACCACCACACTTGTTCATGTGGAACCTTATCCTCTTTTGTCTTTTTGTTGAGTTAATTAACATATCTCTTTAAAAAGGCTTTTAATGTGAGTGTCACTTTCTATGTGAGACTATTTTACAAGCATTTGTTGACATTTATTCACTTCCTTTTTTCTTGTCATATTGGAACATACCTATGGAATTTATTATTCATATATTGCAACAATCCCCCACTTGTTCTAATAATGACAAGACTAATTCCATAAAAGAGAAACAAAGAATATTAATATAGTTAAGTATCTTTCAATTTGAACTTAACCTTAGAAAAGATAACGCAAAGTCTAATCGGAATGTTAGGTAGCAATGCTTTAAATCATTATCCTTTGTGATTATATCGGTGTTACCTTACACACAATCTTTAATGGTTATTCTCCTATATCTCTCGCGTAGAATTATTTATGGTCATGTGCTTTTCCTATTTTTGTGAATTTTTTCATGAGAGAAACTTCAACTCTCACTTTGAGATAACACCATCTCGAAATTCACATAGGTGAATTTCATATTGTATTTATTTTCTTGGGATACTTATCCTCGATAAAAACTTCATTAAGAGTTTTGAAAAACTCAAACCCCAATATGTAATAGTCAACATTGTCACATAATGTTGCACAAACATCCAAATGACGACTTTTTGTTACCCATTAAATCTTGGGTTAAGGTTTGTTAACTTCAAATTTGGTTTCTACTGTTGTCAGAACCTTTCCTCAAGGAGTTTCAATCCCAAACCTCTCGAGGTAGTCTTTACTAAGTCCCCGACCAATGGCTTAGAAAACGAATCAACTAAATTATAACTTGTATGTATATATGTCAGTGAAATAATACCATCCTTAATTAATTTTCTCAGGAAAGAATGTCTAAGACCTTTGTGCCTAGACTTTCCAATGTATACTTAACTGAATACCCTTGCTAGGGTTACTTGGCTATCATAATGTATCAACTCTTTTGAAACATTATCTTTAACAAATGGAACTTCCAACAAAAGGTCCCTTAAACATTATGTTTCTTGACCAGCGAAAGCGAGAGCCACAAACTTTGATTCCATGGTCGAAAGAGTAATGCATGTTTGGTTCTTTCTCTTCCGAGAAATGTCACCTCCAACCAATGTAAATATCCATCATGTTGTAGATTTATAATCTCCAACTCGCATCGGTATATCCTTCTAGAATGCTAAGAAACCTACCTTAATGAAGGCCGATATTTGCAGTCTTTAAGAGGTAACCAAAAATCCTATTTATGGCCTTCCAATGTTCATCAAATTATGTTGAGAAGTATTCATCATCCCTATCACTCCTAAGGACTTTGATAATTCTACTTAATTGATTTTCTACTTCTGCTTTATAAATTTTAAAGGCATTAAAGACATTATCTTTATGCTTTAAAAGGTATACATGTGTGAATCTAGGGAAATTATCGGTAAAGGTTATGAAATATCGGTTTCCCCCACGGGTTAACATATCATTAAATTCACACAAATCAGAGTGCACAAGATCAAGAAAATTTGATTTTCTTTCAACACTTTTGAAAGGTTTCTTGATCATTTTTTACTTAACAAATATTTCACATTTTCGTAATCACGAATGTTGCATGAGATCAATTCAGATTTAATTAGTCCATTCATAGTACTAATATGAATATGTGCTAATCTAGAATACCATAAATAAATAGATTCAAGGATATAAGAAAAAAATAGAAATTTCATTAATAATATTATCAGTAGTACAAAGTTTGATCATTCCCTTAGCGAAATATTTTTTTCCTTCCTCTTCAACCTTGAATTTGAATTCAACCGCTTTCTATATCTTTTTTGCAGATTGGGTATCAGTGTATAGATCATAGAGAGGATCAGACAATGCGCTCAAAATATATGCACGACATAATAATTCATCTTCCTTTCATTTCTTTCGTTCATTCTTGACTTCATCTATGTCATCTTCGGTTGGTTCTCGAATCGGTGTCAAGTCAGGATCTAAGACATAATGAATCTTCAAGGCATTCAATAGAAACGTCATCTTGTGTTGACAATGGGTGAACTTTGGTTCATCGAAACGATCCAACTTGACAAGGTCCTGGTTCATCACTTTGACGCTTGAAACTGAATCGTCGATGACCATGATTTGAGATACTATAAGATTGTTAAATAATGCTTCTAAATTAAATGGATCCAGGATGGAATCATGAACCAAACACTTTTCTTATAGTATTGCAATCACTCTTGAATGTATTACAGTTTCTATACAGGAATACTCAGGATAATTCAGCATATACTCAAGTTTGCACAAGACGGATGAAAACTCAAATGTAGGGAATAAAATTTGGAATTTTTCTGAAGAGGATATGTGTTTTGTGATGAGATTTTTGAATTCATAATGATTTAATTATAGGTCATGTTTGTGTTGTTTCACAAGGTTGAGATCCTTGATGAAACAACAACCTTTCAGCAATATTTTTACTAAAAGATGTGTTGTTTCTCCTACAACAATATTTTCCAAGAGTTGCATGTCTTTATTCAGCAAAACTTTACCAAGTGTTGCCTATTTACGAATTCAAAATTAAAACTTAAGAAACGATAAAAAATAAGAGCAACAACCATTTACGACATGTCATTCGAAGGCCGACCTCTAGTTGGCAGAACACTATCGGCGTTGCTGTTTAACACCGCGAGTAGCGAGATTGCTCTGATGCATCGAGCCTAAGTTCTCAAGTGCCGCCTACAGGTCGCCTCTAATGCCTCTACGCCCATGCCCTCGGACCCGATCCCAAAGCTGGAGTTGGTGTCACCGACGACACCTACAAGGAGGTGTATGAAGGAGACAACTGGCATAATGCTTCGGACTAGCACACTTGTCCATGCGCCATTTTATCATCTTTTATCTCTTTTTTCAGTTAATAAACATAAATCTTTATAAAAGCTTTTAATGTGAGTGTCACTTTCTATGTGAGACTATTTTTCAAGCATTTATTGGCATGTACTCACTTCCTCTTTTCTTGTCATATTGTAACATACCCATAAAATTTATTATTCATAAATTACAACAGTTTTTCAAATCATTGATATTTTTGCAGGGTTAATTTATGGAGGATTCTAAATCTCCACTCTGCATTTGATGAATATAGTTATTTTGTTTAGTAGGTTTTTTAACCATTCATATTTTACCATGGTTTAATTTTCATAATTTAGAGCAATTTTAAAATATACGATATTATTCTAAAATACATGAATGTTTATTAAAAATGTAATAGGTATTACATAATATTTGTTGTTTAAATACTAAATGTGCATATTTATAGAAGCTGTAAAATATGTATTAAACTTTGTAATAATATTCAAGCTTCTATTATACTACCTGCGTTTTTTATTATAAGTCACTTTGGAAAAATATTTTGTACCATAATATAAGTCGTTTTATAATATCAATCAGTCATTAATGTTATTTTTTCTATTATACCCTTAAATATTTATTATTCTCTCTATTTTCTATTATATTAATTTGTCTTTTCAATACCATTAATGAAGGATAATTTTGTAAAACCCTTTATAATTTCTCTTTTTTATAGCACAATTATGATATTTTTTAATACGTGTCAAAAATAAAAAATGACTTATAATAAAAAACGGAGGGAGTAAAATTATAATCAAATGGTTATATTCAGGGAAGCAACTTTGAGGTTGGTAGAGTGTTGGTGTTTATGGAATTAGGACCGCTCATTGATATGGAAGTGAAGGTTAAGGTTTGAGATCATGTCTATTCCATATGGGTAGTGGAAGATCCTTATGTGTCGCGTCTTTGCAGCCATGAATCATCTTCAAACTCGCATCTTGGGGACAATGTTAGTTTAATTTTGGAAAGTTGGGAAAATGATGAGAAGGATGCTTGGTTTTCTGGTCCAAATGGTCTAGGTAACTAAAATCTGTTTTCAATCCTTAGTGGTGGTCTTTCGGCTCAGTGTAATAAGGAAGAAGATGATTTTAGGGTATGTTCTAGTGAGACCAAAACATTTCCACGTGGCATTTCGTCATTACCTACATCTTGTTGGGGTAGTGGGGAGTTATCTAGGGCAGAGGGATGCGGCTCAGGCGGCTCACACAGGGATATGAGATGTGTTGTATCTCACCTAGAGGCAGATAGTTATAGATTTTTGGCACATTGTTGTTTGTCCTTTCAATTCCATAAGTTTGGCTAAACTTTCCATCCATTGCATGACTAGTGGCAGTGGGGACATGGTTCTTTCTCTCTCTTCTAGGAGTGTATCGTGTGAGAGTAAAAATGCTTGTTTTTTGGCTATTGGAAAGAGAGGTTGGGCTTCTCAACCAGGTTCACCCATTTACTCTAATTTTTGTAATTCTTGTGTGGGTTGGGCTTCATGTTTTTCTAAAATTCATTGTGATATACCCCCTCACCCAGATGATTTATGCACCCCTTATAAATTGTTTTGCAATTTTTTGGTGAACTTGGATTCTTCTGCTTCCATGAGTTATTGTGGAATTTATGAACCTCCCTTGGGGTTAATCTCAAGTCTCCCATTTTACCGATAGTTGTTGGTTTTAATTTGGTTATAGTGGCATCTCTAGTCGTGTCTCTGGTGGATCAAATTTTAGTGGCTCTTGTTAGAGGTGTGGATCTAGTGATGACAAATTTTTTAGGTAAATGATGGCCACTTGAGTCTTCTTTTGGTCATGACTCAGAGCAACAAAATGAGTACCTCTCCACTTCTCAGTTGGACTTAGGTGATTGTGTGGAGCTAGAGATGACAGAGTTACATAGGGTGGGCGTCAGGCTCTTCTTTTGGATATGCCTCAAAGAAACTTCCTAAAGAGCTCTCCATTCCTTAACTGGATTCAGTTATCGCTAGCCCAATAACTTCTATTGGTTTTTGTTTATAGGATAGTGTCCCCTACCCATTTCTGAGGACGACTTGAGTTCCCAAGGGCATAACTTGTCCATATCCATGGATGGTAATTCTTTTCCACGTCTTTATTGTCACCAAAGTTATATTCCTATATGACCTGAGTTTTTAAAATTGATTGATAGAAAGAAAGTGGCGCAGGTGTTCCGTGAAATCTAAAAGTTAGGTTATAATTTTCTTCTTAGTGATGAGGTTGAGATTAAGAGGTTACTTGGTCTTGAAACTAGAGATATGAAACTTAGGTTAGCTATATTATCTAGGAGTTGTGTTCGATGTTGATTGGGTCATTTAATGTTCGTGGTTTAGGTAGTGGGTTAAAAAAGAATAAGGTTAAAGATCTCATTAGATCTAATTATAAGGTGCACAATCTAAGAGGGGGTGAATTAGGTTTTATGAAATTATCCTATTATTTTTACAAATGAATATATCTATTATTTTTCTGGTTTACCAATGATAGAAATGCAGAAAAATAAAGTGTTGTAAAAATAAATAACACAAAGATATATACTAGTTACTCTTTTCAAACAAGAGTAGTCCAACTCCTTCAATCCCCATCAGAGATTTTCACTATTGTCAAATCTATGTACAAGCCTACCACTATGACTTCTCTTATAATCTTCTAACAATAACAAAGAAGCACACCACTTTCTTAATTTCCAAACACTAATAACTACAATGGACTTTGAATCACCCTTATTCAAAGAAATTTTCCAACAAATAGAAATACAATTCTTCTTATATGCAAACATGAATAGAAAGAAAAACTACTTTCTTACAGACAAAAATCACTACACACCTGGTGAATATTACAACAAATAGATAATTTATAATAAGACATACTTTGCTCCAGACTAGATAACTTCAAGAGTTTTGCTGCTTTTATGATATATTGAAAATTTAACTGCTCAAGTGTTTTTACTAAACGTTTTCACATATGAATGAAAATTATGCAAGAAAAAGTTTCTCAGTAAATATCGCTGACACTTAAAAGTAGATGAAAATTGTAAATGAAAAAGGTGGTTTTAAAATAAAAAAATCCTTCCATTTATAATGCATAAAATACTTCTAGAAAATACAAAACAACGGTTTAAAAGTAATCATGAAATCATACAATGACATCGAAAGGCATCATGATCATTTGAGATGTAGAGGTATAGCAACGATTTAGGATTTTTCAACAACATACAGAGGTAAACCGATTTACTGGCAAAGTTTCACTATGCCAAATAAGGGAAAAGAGGGCGCTTATTTTGGCCTATAACAGCGCTTTTAAGCACCCTCTAAAGTGGCGCTGGCATAGGTAAAGACAACGCTTTGTTTTCCTAGAGAAAGCGCTGTCTAAAGTGGCCCTTTAAGGGCCACATTCTAGTGCGCTTTCAGAAAAAAGCGCCCTCTGGAGTGGTCCATAAAGGGCCACCTTAGAGGGCGCTTTCTGGATAAAGCACCCTCTAAAGTTGTCATGTAAAGCCACCTTAGAGAGCCACCTTAGAGGGCGCTTTCTGGATAAAGCGCCCTCTAAAGTTGTCAATGTAAAGCCACCTTAGAGGGCGCTTTCTGGACAAAGCGCCCTCTAAAGTTGTCAATGTAAAGTGTTTAGAGGGCGCTTCCTGCAGAAAGCGCCCTCTAAAGTGTTAGTTATTTTTAAAAAAATTGTTTGAAAAGCAGTGGGTATTTAATTGGGAACCTGTTCGCATGCTGCAAAAGTGTAAAATTCATATTGATTTCATCCTTTAATCCAATGTTATACACCATTAATCCATTGATATATACAACATGAATCCATTTATATACAACATTAATCCTCCATATATACAACATTAATATATGATTCTTTGATCAACAATATACAACAACATATTCATGATTTAGTAAAACTAGTACAACAACAATATACAACATGTATACAACAACAACATACAACAACAACATTCCATACATATATGTACAACAATATACAACCTAGCTATATGATTCTTTGATCAATAATGAATTGACACAATTCATCCTTCATTTCATCCAAATGAGCTCTTGAGTAAGATTTGTATTCGTCAAAGTACTACAATTAAGAGAATAAAACATATTCAAGATTTAGTAACAAATTAGATGAAATATCCGATAATATTAAAATAAACCCTAAGTTATTATTCCATACCATTTTTGGGATGTCTATACGATTCAACGCAATGATATCTCTCATAAATCTCAATACAAAAAATCCGCAATCGACCGAATTGTTTTGCTGAGGACACTACACAGAAAAACAAACAATATATATATAGTTAATTTCTTACAAACACTATTATAAGCAAAAAATAAACACTATTATAATTAAAGCAAAAATAAGATACTTAATATATACCTCAACTCTGACCCAGGTAATGTCCTTCCTATTACGATAATTCTTTTTCGATCTAAATTTTAGTATTGCCCTAACAAAATAAAAACGTATATTGAGATCAATCTGACAGACATAATTAAATATACAAATACACACGAATATTTAGGGGAATTTCACTTACGCGTCAACCGTCTTCTTCATACTCGGATATTTACTCCAATCACCCGATAACGAATCCAGATAATACACTATGAGTCTCGAAAGATCCATAGCAACCAACACCCAGTGACCACTGTAAAATCAAACAAAAATTTAGATGAATGAAAATTTTCTACGTAAAAGATATACATAGATTAGAATGAAATTATTAGAAAGAAAATCTAACCCGTTGCCAGAATTAAACGGTAAAAAATACAAACTGGGTGTAGTATTATCGCCGGCCGCCATGAATCTATCGACTAGGTCATTCTTTACGGATGTTGGATTTTTCGTTATTAACGTTGCGTTGATACGGGAAGCAGCAATAAAATTGAAACGGTTACACAATTCAGTTCCCCGCATCAATGTTACATACATATACCTTAAATAGAAACATAATAAACATTAGACTACTCATTGAAATGTGTAAATAAATTGTTCAACTAAGTAAATTATAGATTGATCGGAGTACCATATGTATGTATGAATGACAGCGATGCCCAATTCGTCGTGTTCAAAAAGTTGTTGCATGTCCTCCTTTGCAATTATTTCGAAATGAGCAATTCCGAAAACACCTTCATCAAAATCTATACTACGAATGACCCCGTGCATAATATTGGACTCTTCCACCATTTTCTCAAGACGCATCATAATTTGAGATTTTGTCCCGGACGTCGTTGGAATATCCTTACCAGCGCTTTTCAACTTTCGACCGGGAACCTAAAAATTCATATAAAATAAATCATGACTTTTTGTGATGCAACAGAATCGTTGCGTATATAATTAAATGGATATACATATTTGTACCTCTTTTTGAGATGCAACCGACTCGATGCGTCTTGAAATCCCTTTACCAGCTTTATGTGTGGGTCTTGTAGGAGTCTAACATTACCATGTAATAAGGATTGATTAAATATCATAATTGTAGCTGAATTGAAATGTGAATACTAAATATTCATAATCATTTAGAACATATATACCTCGGCATCTGGGAAAATTAGAAGGGCGTCCGTATCTAATACAAGGTCAACCGAAACTTTCATATATCCCACCGGGAGGGGATTATGGTGAAGTAATTCACCCGAAGTATTGTGCACTTTTCCCTTGCCAACTATGCGATAAGTTGGTGACGATAGATACAGCTGACAAGGTGAAATGCCCTAAACCAATAATAAATGTTATTGTTAACGTGTATATGTGTCAAGTAAAAAAGTGCTATTTTAATTTCATAATAACATATATAATTACCTCGGGAAATTTCGGTTGACAATTGATACTAGCTAGGTCACTAGTATCTTTTGCCTCGGAAGCGCACATTTCCTCTCTATACCTTGCATTCTCGTTTTGTAGTTGGAGTACTTGTGCCCTTAACTCCGCCAAGGTCTCCATCACCTCTTTGTTGGTAGGATTTTTTGTTTTTGGTTTTTTATAAAATGACGACGGAGTCACACCAAAACCCTTACCCCTCACACGACCGGAATACTCAGGAACATTTAGTACTCGACTAAGTACGCTCCTGCAATCCTGGACCTCGGTTGAAGGTAAGGTTTGGGATAAAGTCTCCTGAAATATTATTAGAGGAGATTAAAAATGAATTATATGTCTAACAAAATTTTCGATATAATTAAAGATATAATGTTACATATACTTACACATTCGTCATAAACATTTTGGACCGCTTCAACGACAGCCCCATCCTTCCCAACCCGAGCAGCCTTCCATAATACGTGCTCCGGAAGAGATGTTGCGTCACTTTTCTCCTCGGCTAGCTACACATTGAATTAGATTATAAGATCATCAATTATAACATATTGTGACAATGTATAAGCTCATAGCATTTGAATATACTCACAATTCTTTGTTGTAACCGTGCATATCCCGTACGCCCTTTTTTGTACGGATACGCGGGTTTTGATGCCCTTTTCCGATTTTTGTCGCTTACTTCCTGGATAAAAAAGTTTAAGGCATATTAGAACCAAGTAACTTAACAATTGTATAATACCATAATTAATAGACATTACATGGAATTTTTCGTTTCTTCATTTGGCGACAAAGTTATCCCATTCATCGGCTGAAATAATCTCGGCATACTTCATTGGTCGTTCTGCTTCAACAAATTTTCCTTCCTCATCCTTGAGAAATTTGTTGGACAAAAGGGATCGAAATCCTCGGAGTCTTTTTCCGGCCAATTGAATACAATATTTTTGCCGGCTTTCATCGATGTGAAAGGATCTCTAAAAAACATACACATGGAGTGTGTTATTATAAGTAATATTATAACAATATATGGTCAACAAATAGTCAACAAAAAAACATATAACAATATATGGTAAGTACCTGTATCTCGGACCATATTTTTTCTTTGCCAACCTTTAATTCCGGTCTTCTCCAATTATCACATGTAATCGGAATATGTTGTCGAACAAGGAAACCAATGTAACTTGCCAACATTGAACCGTTAGGCTCAATTAGTTGGTCTTCAGCACTCCAATGTACTTCAAATTTTACACCCTTGTCTCTTGCACGAATGATTGACTTCATAACAGTCAATCCTCGTTTGATTTCTTTTTCAACATTGTTACGTGATCCATTCGCGTCATGGGTATCGTCTTGGTTAGCCATTTTATCTGTAATATAGAAATGATTCAATAAGACCCAAGTAAGACAATGACCATATTCGTGAAGCTACACAAAAAACACATTCATATACCTTCCATTTCTCTCATGTTACAACAATCTAAACTCTTTTTTTTTTATCATTATTGAATACAAACTCACACACACCTACTGCATACAAAAGACCAATGCAAACTTATGGTGTTTGGAACATGAACAAACTTGCATCCATAATCACCAAACTTCCAAGCACAAGCTCAAACACACTTCAAATGATATCAGTTTTCAATCAGAAATAAAAAACTCAGTTTGCCCTAAACAACATTAATCAACATAATGCACAAAATGTAAAACTAAGTTTAGAAAATGCCCTAATCAAACACATGAAGAAAGTGAACGGTAACGATGGAGAAGAGAAATACCTTCAAGGTGACGGTAACGATGGAGAAGAAAGTGAACAGTGACGGTGGACGCAGATAACTCAGTGAACGTGAACGCAGCAGCAGAAAAAGGCGACGGCGACGACGACGGTGAGGGAGGGAGAACGACAGTGAGTAATCGCAGTAGAGAGTAATCGCAGTAGAGAGAAAACCCAGTTACGTAAACGAAATAGCTTGTAGAGAGGGAAAATAAAGAGACATGCAGTATATGTTATAATTTTAATGTTTACTAAAGGGGACCTTAGAGGGCGCTTTAGTAAAAAAAGCGCCCTCTAAAGGGGGCCTAAGAGGGCGCTTCTGAAAGCGCTCTCTAAGGCTTTCCAAAAGCGCCTTCTAAACTGGAAATGTACATGGACTTAGAGAGCGCTTTTTTAAAAGCGCCCTCTAAGGGTAACCTTAGAGGGCGCTTTCATTAAAGCGCCCTCTATTGGTGTCCATCCATTTCCTCATTATATTTTTTTTGGCTTCCCTTTAGAGGGTGCTTTGTTACAAAAGCGCCCTCTAAAGGGGGCCTAAGAGGGCGCTTCTAAAAGCGCTCTCTAAGGCTTTCCATAAGCGCCTTCTAAACTGGAAATGTACATGGACATAGAGAGCGCTTTTTTAAAAGCGCCCTCTAAGGTTACCTTTAGAGGGCGCTTTCAATAAAGCGTCCTCTATTGGTGTCCCTCCATTTCCTCATTATTTTTTCGCTTCACTTTAGAGTGCGCTTTGTTACAAAAGCGTCCTCTAAAGTGCGCTGTCTATTCCAGTAGTATGCTCCTTATTTTTTCTCTTCACTTTAGAGTGCGCTTTTGTAATAAAGCGCCCTCTAAGGGGTGCTGTCTATTCCAGTTTTTGGCGTAGTGTTTAAAAAAATATATGTGAAATAACAGTTGGTAAATCAATTTACTAGGGAAGGGAAATAGATTTATATAGTTAAAATAGAATGGTAAATTGATTTACTTGATATGTTAGTCTATTGACATCTTTGAAAACCCAATATTTTATTTTAACAGAACCAATGTAAATTGATTATTTGATAAGGTTAATCGATTTACCTTAATAAAAACTTGAAATTTTGTAAGCTAAAATGCAATTTTGAAACTTATGCATGCTTAAAAGTTTATGATTGACTCTTGAGCACATATACCTTATAAGAACTAAATTGCATATTGTGCCTTGGTCTATGATCTAAGTCCATTGAAATCTAAAACTTAGGCAAACTTGAGTAATTTATTCCAATCTTTTTCTTATTTGATCTTTCTTCTAATATAGCCTTTTTTTCCATCAAAATCAAGCTAAAAAGGATGAATATATCATCTTCACAACTCCCCACACCTGAGACACTCCTTTAAGTTTTCATATTGTTTTATGTATAATATGAAATCATTATAACATGCATGTATTTTTACATAATCCAAACCCATTGGACACAATATCTTCTTAGCCTCATAACTACAGTTCGACAATATTTTATCTTCTGGAAGCATTTCTTGCAACAATTCGAGCAATTTAGTGAAACTTATATTCGTCTGTCATACCTTTATTTTACCCCTAAGATCCCACATATCATATCATTTGCATTTCAACCAAGACCACAAGCATGTTATCCTCATAACCTACACCTTTTTTGCGTATTTAAGAAAATATTACAAGGACACAAAAAATATTCCATTATCGTTAGGAAGTTTTTTTATGCGAATTTAAGAAATTGAACCACTTCATTCTCATACTCTTAACTTAATCTATTGGATTTCATCCCACTACGATCCATAATCACATACAACTTCTGAAAATAAAATAAAAATAGTACACAAGCAACAAAAATGAACAATATAAGTCTCAAAAACCATAATAACAAGGCAACAATATAAATGAAGACCACAATAAAGAGGCAACAACATTAATGAAGATCACAATACTAACAACAACAACGACGACAACGAAAATAATAACAACAATGAAAACAACAACAACAATAACAACAACAATAATGGATAATTTGTACATACCGGAAATGTGATAAGAGACTCTAAGAAAATTGTTGATTTGAGATTCGAGCTTCCTTCCTCCTTGGAGCATAATGTTGTTTCAGTTTTGTTCGTTGGAGAAGAATAGTATTTCAGCATCTTCGCTAGCTAGGAGGCAAAAATTGAATGAGACTTAACATTAAATCTAAAAGAATAAAAAATTGTTAAGAGAGTTTTTATCTCGGTTTTATTAAAAAAATCAATGGAACATATCCGACGTGAAAACAATAAAAAATAAAGGTGTCTTGTTAGTTCTGAATAAAACATCAAATTGCAAGCGAGGTAAAAGATTAAGGTTTTTGTGAAAACTGAGGTAAAAGATTAAGGTTTTTAAAAAAGTAAAAATAAATGGCGCCTTTCAGGGATTTTGACCTCGGTATTTCAATAGCTGAGATGAAAGCTTCGTCATAAAATGTATTATTTGTAATAGTGACAAGAGAATTAACAACGCTTACTCATCGTACATTTAGAGTTAAATCCAATAAATAAGAGTTTAAAAAACATCTAGAGCAATACTTCCGCCTTGAATATTCATCTCTTATTCTCTTCTCACTAATACAAATTTCACCTTATAACATCTATTTAATAGCCCTTTGTTGTAAAGTGCTATTAAAAATTTCATGTAGAGAACTATAATAGCGCTTTTTTGATAGGTGCTATTATAGGGTTTCCACTTTAGGTTAAAAAAATAAATAAAAATATTTTCCAGGGTTTTAATAGCGCTTTTGGAATAACAACTATTGTTGAGTATCTTTTTTTTTAGTGTTTTTTAGAAACACTACTATTATCGTATAAATAAATAAAAACACATGCTTAATATTTTAAATATTTTATTGATTTTCCACTATTTAAAGAAAAAACACTCTATTAAAAATACACTATTATTTTGGGGATCCTACTGTTTATCCTTGTTGATCTAACTAAACTCAAATTTACTCTTAGCTTAACGAATTAAGTTTCTTTCTACTCTTCCCTAGTTCATAAACCATGTTCTTCCCTTAGTGATTTAAGTAAAACGTCATTTACTCTTCTCTCTATCTAACTCAGAAACCTTATTCTATATGCAGAACCCAACTTCCATCCACAAAATAAAAAACCCTAAAAAAAACCAATTGAACTTGGAACTCAAAATTTCTAAATATCCATTAAAACTATAAAATTAGTAGAATCCATAACTCATAATTCAATTAATTTATTTGGTGAAATCGATCGAAAGCCTAAAAGAGACTTCCTTGATCGACAATACTCTCTCTAACGTGGGCTTATATATACTTCTTACATCTTTCTATTAAGTTTACTTACAGGAAATTCAGGGATAAAAAAGTTAATGTGGAACCTAAAGTAGACCCAGAAAGGGATCAGAGAGTTGTTTTGTCCTACCAGGTTTTTGATTGCCTCGATTTACATTTATTTTAAATAATATATAAAATATATTTTTTTAGGGTCTGAGTTGTTAAGATATTTGTCAAATTTTTCCTAATCAATTCTTGTTTTATTTTTGATGTTCACATATGCCTTTAAAAGTAACAGAGAGATGTATACATGTTCTTCTCAGCAATGTTAGTAGCTTTTGACATACCGTGACAATTTATTACCATTATTGATTTTCATCAATTATGATGAGTGACAACCATTATATATAATAACAGAGCAAACACATCTTACCTGTATAATGAATATATCTTCCTATGAGCACTTGATTTCTCTTGAAATTGCACCTTTTGTTATTGTTGTTGTGGGAAAATGTGCTAGAGATCCTTCTGTATATGTTAGAAAATGTGAAACCAATGGTATTCCTAAGCTTCATGATTTATGAATGGAGGAACACACATTTTAAATTGAAAAGGTTTCGTAGACACGAATACTTTTTATCGCAATTGTTAATATTTTCCTTTTATAGGGCCTAGGTTACAACTTACATTATAATAAATTGAAAAGCATCTTAATTTCTCCCAGCTTTTCTTAAGTTTCATATATTTGAACAAATTAACCCAAGAAGTTTTTATGCTAGATATTTGATTTCATTACTGTATGGTTAGAAGGCCATTAAAGTCGTCTAAATAAATTTGGATACTTCATGTGTTGAAGATTGTGGATCATTGTTAAATGATCATTCGTCGGGGGCCGAGAGTTATTGGAGTTGTTGCTACTTCTGCATTAACATCTGTGTGCCCTAAAAAAAATTCACTTATTGAAAGAAATTACAAAAATTTGTGTGAGATTATTCATGATAAGGAAGAGTGGAGTCAAATAATGATAATTGGGATTCTTCTACAACATGTGATAGTGAGACATGGGCTTGTCAAAGAACCCATCATGTTTTCATCGAATAATAAGCGCTATGTTACCTAAAAAAAGAAGATGTTGGTTATGCGGATGAGATATTTGATTTGGAATTACACACATGAATTGAAGGGTAGGATGCGTACTTATGAAGATCAAGATCTACTATTAAGGTCACTCCAAGACAAAGATCTCAAATCCTTGGGGAACCCGTTATCACAATTTCTTGTTTTCTCTCTTATAATTATGTAAAATAGAGTTAATTTTGTAATCCAGTCTCTTGAGTGTGGTAGTATACCATAGTTCTCAAATTCTAGCAAGGTTGTTGGTGTATGAAAGATACTAATTGGTTCCTTTTTCCAGATTAAGCATGCATGTATCCAGTCTCTTAAGTGTGATAGTATACCATAGACGTTCCACTCATTGTTGTAGAAAATTAATTCTATTTGGAGAATCGTTCATTGTATTTGCAGGTTATATAAGATTGTGGTAAATGTTTCTTAACATGTTCTTATTTGACCCTTACTTCCCTTAGCATCACTTATGTTTGGGTTAATTTTTAATTCATTTATTATTTTAACTATTTCTAAAAAATTCAGACAAATGAGGACTAAAAATTGACATTGAGGCTACATCAACACCATATTATGGAATGTCCATTCCCTTGACTATCAAACTTAGCGTTGAGTATCACTAATTTGTTTCCCATGTGTAAGGTGAATTACAAATAACAAAATGTAACTTATGTATATAAATAATATATATTATTTATATATAAAATTAATAGTCAAGGACATTAATAATTTGCATAAGGGTGCTAAACCATAATTTTTTGGAGTAGTTTTTTTATTTCTCTTTTGTGATTTTTTTTTCCAATAGGCATTTCTATTTTCTTTTTTGTGATTAACATTGGATTGATCCAATTGTAGGTGATGGTTAAGAAAAGTAAAAAATAATAAGAAGAAAAACAATTATGCATCATGTTAGATAGTTCTCCAAATGCTACATATAATATTAGGTGATGTATTTGTAACCCAAACTCACTATATTAATTCATAAGATAGCATTCTATTCTTTTAGATTGTATGTGTAAGAATGAGTTGAATCAACTTGAAGAAGCACCTAAGGTATGCATGTTATTTGTGTTTCTTACTTTAATTAATAAGCCTATGATACCCCTTTTTAGGAGAGATCTATTAAACATAGAGTTTGTGGTACCATTTTCCTCCAAACATGCTACTAATAATGTGTAGTGGCACTGAAACTAAGACTCCACTTTTAATAGCTCTTTTAAAGAGCTATTATAGGTGATTTAATATCATTTAAATGTGCTACTGAATACTAAAAAAACGCTATTAAAACACTTTTTGGTATATTGTCTATTGATTTAAGCTGAATTTTTTAGGGTTTTTTCCTTTCAAGTTTCTCTTTTCTCATCATTTTTCTCTCCCCTAAAATAATTAACTTTTTATTTATTTATTTATTTATTTATTTATTTATTTGAGTTTAATTGAAATACACTGACAGTGTAAAAGGATTTTACACCGTCAGTTAATAATAGACGTCGAATATTAAAAGAAGTTTGACTTTTATTTTAAAAATCTATAAAGTAATACAAATGGATGATGGTGATGAATCGACGGTGTAAAACTTTTTACACTGACAGTGTATAGTAATTAATCTCTATTTATTTTTCAAGAACCTTGTTCCTTCAACTCCCCTTCTCCATTATCCATTTTAAATTCTTATTTAATTTATTAATTCTCAAGATTATTATTATCATTATTATTAACTAGCGTTCAGACGGGCACTCCCGTGCCCGTCTGCCCGCTTTTTTTAATGCGCACAGCAGAGAAAAATAAATATTTCTTTTTCTTTTTTTGAGGTTTCTACTGTAGGTTGCATTAAAAATAATATTATTACATTTTGAAAATGGTAAATAAAGATATTCAAAATTATATCGAAGCATGCAAGATAATATTGATATTGTGTAATCAATGACGTTCTTTAAGAGGAATGCCGAACATGAAATCTCTATTCGAAGTATTTTCTTTTTCCCTGCAATTGTTTTCCGTAGTAAAGAAAAAAATGTAAGACTCTTAAATTAGAAAATTTTTAGAGAAAAAGATAGTAAAATTAATAGTAAGTTGTGTAATATAGCTTTTTCTTACCTTATAAAGATTTGAATCAATTCTTCGTACATCCCTTTATCAATGCGCTCTTGAGATTTAAAAAACTACAAATACATGACGAAATGTCATATTATAAAAGAAATATATTCAGAACATATGTCTCGTTTGAATATAATATGCTTTATTGCGACACAAATAATACCTGGAGAATGGAGATACTTTATTTTAGTCTAGATTTGGTAGAACAACAATTATGACTTGTTTCTGAATTACCTGGATTTCTGGTAAATAAGGAAAACAATGGACTTAGTAAATATATATGGTTTTATTTACATAAACCACAAATAGCAGTTAAATTCATGCATTCAAAAATAATCTAGAGTAAATATATTCTTAAATGAATTAAATAAAAAACCTCTCCATCCTTTGAGATATTATTTCTCTTTTCACCATTTTCCAAAGTTGTGTTTTATCTGTTATCACTATGGAGCTCCAACCGATGGAGTAAATTTTCAAACGTTTGACCTGTTTCAATGAGGATGATAAAAATGTTACTGAAAGAGTGATGAAAGTGCAAGATTTTTTTTATACGTATTACGGAAAAGATAAATACACCTTATTGTCGAGTTTGTCGATGGATGAAATACTTTGTTCATCCTTCCATGTGTTCCATTTATCTTCAAAGTTTGTTATCTAAAATTTATTGCATAAGAATAGTGAGAATAACTATCACCCCATTTATATCTAACATAAAAACATAAAATAAATGATTAAGTATAACTTACTTTCATGTTGAAGCAAGTTTCAACATTCTTTCGTCTCAACTCCTTACATAATTGAAAGATTTCATCGTGTTCTAGTTTGGCTGTATATTAAAGCAAAAGAAAATTATATTTAGTTATTATCTATCTATGATATAAATAATACAATATAAGCTTGGTATGACGTGTAACCAAAATGGGAATCAACGTGTGAGCAATTTTTTCAATGTACTTAATAAATACCTGCGGGTGCGATAAAAGAATTTGTTTGTAGACTACATTTTTTGTGTAGTCACCATCTTCTCCTTTCAATTTTCCTTCCCTGGTTAAAAATCTTGTTGTAGTCTGTGAAACACCCCTGATAAAGCCACATATAACTGTCCATGACTAAAAACATGTTGTGGAAGATATATTCCAACATTTGGAATGGTTTGTCCTTATGATTTATTTATTGTAATTGCAAAACTTAGTCGCACAGGAAACTGCTTTCTACTAAGGACAAAAGGCAGACCATCACTTCCAGATGTTTTTATTTTAATTCTAGGCAAAAAAGTATGTTTTCCTGCGTTGCTTCCTGTCAGGATTTCCACATCCAACATATTCATAAATAAACCACGACATAATAACCGGGTCCCATTACACAATCCATATCTAGGATCTAGATTTCGTAACAACATCAATGGTGCACCCTTTTTTATCTTTAGAATATGTGGTGGCAAACTACCTTGTGCAATTGAGTTTAAGAATTCTTGCTGGTATAAATTATGATTATCTCCTTCAACCTCGTCAAACGATAATAAATTATGTTCTTCTCCTGGAAACTGATCGATAATCATATCATTCAATTTCTGGACATCATCATTTGTTGGTGTCAAAATAGCTCTTTGTACCATATATGGGGCATCCCAACCATGCAATTCTAAATTAGGAAAAATATGTTGGATAAGTACTTGTATGGAATGTTCACCTTCCCATGGGATTGCAATATGTAAAGGTAACCTCACCCTGTCATCTGGTTTGGTAGGTTCAACACCATCACCAATGCGAATAAGAAATTCTGCAAACTCTTGATCATGCAATGATCGCATATTTTGACGCAAATGCAAAATCTTGGTATGATTCCATAAATGAGACTGAATAATACACACTGAAATCATTTGTGCCTTAGTACCTTTTCTTACAACAGGAAGAACTTGACGAAAATCCCCCCCCCCCCCATGATCAGAACTTTTCCACCAAATGGAGCATTGTTGCTACAAATGTCTTGTAATGATCGATCTAAGGCTTCCAAACAATTTTTGTTTGTCATTGGTGCTTCATCCCAAATTATTGCGGCAGCAACTCTAATGAGATTTTCAAGATCCTTTTGCTTTTCAATACTACAAATGGAACTCGGTTGAATATCAATAGGGATCTTAAATCGAGAGTGTGCAGTCCTACCACCGGGTAACAATGTTGCAGCTATACCAGATGATGCAGTTGCTAAGACAATTTCTCCTCTACTTCTTAAACTTGCCATTAATGTTCTATAAAGGAATGTTTTACCTGTTCCTCCTGGACCATCAACAAAAAAATACCCCACTATGTTTTTGAACAATTACATTCATAATGGTGTTGGATGCAATCATTTGATCATTATTTAACTTAGTAATAGATTCAATATCTTCATTGGGGATATCGATCGCTAACTCCTCTTGTATGATACTTGGAACTGCACCTCTGTCTATTGTATTAGGGGGTAAATATGGGAGATCATAATCATCAATCTTTTTACCGTGCAGGTTTAAGAGTTCATTCAAGTCCTTCAACAACATATTAGTTAAGTCTGATTCCACAACATTGTTAGCTGTTTGATAATCCTCTACCATATGTGTAAAAAACTCATTCCAAAGGCCTCTAACATCAGTAGGTTCACAAAATATTAAAATCGTCATGAATAACCTTCGTAAAGCATATGGCATTCGGAGACTCGTAGCCTCAACCAAACAATCACGAATACTATGATCAGTCTCTAGAAATCCCCTAACCTCGGCTGATTTTTTGAATGTACTGAAAGTCATGCCGTTATTTGTAAGAAGATATTCCCAACTGGTTGGACCTGTGACATGCGATAACAACAGTCGCAAGTAAAAATTATCTCCCTCCGAAGGTGATACCGTATAGATTCTCCCGATAACTTTTCTTGTTGATCGCCTACGATGCCATTCCATACCCCGCTTGTTCCAACAATAATGCTCTTGAATCTCTCTATACAGATACTTTCTTGCTTGTGGATCTCGTAGATTCAATGCAAAGAATTGTGTGAGCATTTTTTTGGAGTTGCGTTCATTATTTAGGACATTTGCAATTTGCTGATGATCATAAAAGCGCACTTGATGGCGGTTCGGCAAGTGGATCTGCAATCTTTCAACCGAAGGATATAATCGGTAAAGAGTGAATCGAAATATTTTCCATAATGCCTCGGGAGCACAAATCCATCTTGCATCAACATATTGCTGAACTTCATCCATGTACGATCCTTTATGAAACTCCATAGCCACACGATCAGGGCCCTTGTATACATATTTGAATAGATACTTGATACTTTTAATGCTACTGCAAATCTCTACATTGATGTGACAATCATACTTTAACAGTAACCAAGGGTTATAAGGAACCACCCATCTATTATCGACAGACCTATCTCCACCTAACGATACAGACTCATCAAACTTTCTCCTATACTCGGGATATGAGTCAGTGCCTTGACGTGTTTCATCCAAGAATTGTTTGGGATACCTTTTTTTACAATGTCCGTCTTTCATACATGGAGACTTTCGGTTGATTATGCCGCAAGGTCCGTGGATCATATGTCTTACAACAACTTCATGCAACTGTGGTTCACATTCTAATTTAGGTATTTCTTCTCTTACCATACTATTATAATCTTTTGGGTCACGCAACTTATCGTTACTTTCCAAGACCAACAACATATGCACATGCGGCAGTCCTCGCTTTTGAAATTCAGTGACATACATGTAGCTTTTAACTTTACCCAAGACTCCTTTATTAATAACATCATCCTTCAATTTCTCAAATTTCGAACGAAATATTCTTGTTAGCAAATCTGGACGATCTTGTGGTGTTTGAAAAGGCAAAAGTTTTGATGTTATCTCACTCCAAGAAGGATTGCATGTCATTGTTAGAAAAATATCTGGTTTACCGCCATTAAGAACAATAGCCATGCCATCTTCATAACGTTGTGTCATGTCTCGACGACCGCCAATAAATGATGATGGCAATATTGTTCTTTTTCCAATGTTCTCTACGATGATTCATGAAATGCATTATTATTAGAATATATGAATTATTATCATTAGAAGTACAACTAACTATTAATCTAAAACTGTATATTTATGCTATATGAATTTGTACCTACATTAGTTTCACCAACATGCAAAGCATCATGTAAACCTTGGTACAATTCAGAACGTATATCACTTTGGTGCTCTTTAATCCACCTTAATCTCCCTGATTCAATCTTGACATAATTGTCTATAACATATTGTTGCAACAGTCGACACGCATTTAACAACATTGATTGATCATTTGGGCGAATCTACAGTTGATTGAAAAAAATGTCGGTGTTAAATGTAAAGTTTTTTAAACAACACTTAGCTAAGTAGATTATCTACTAAAATTAATCCAAATTTACCTGAAGCATGTAACTGTAATATGCTCGACATGACACTCTTCGTCCATTGCAATTTATTATGTTGATGTCCCAACCATGCGTCCCAAATGGAAACAATACAGGGTATTCCAAAGGATCATAATATCCTTTTGTCTCTTGAACTTTCTTGAGATTTCCATCACAACGAATGACATTAATATCCCTTCTATAATCCATAGAATCTGCATCACATCCAACAATAATTGTCGCAACTTGTTCAGCAGTTGGAAGATTGTATTGATGGTGATTACTTGGACGCTCCTTAAGTATGAGGCTACATTCACTGATATTTGGAAGTATTGAAAGTTGCTTGAACCTAATTACAAAAGGATTAAACTGATGGAGCATTTTTTGTAATTTGTGAACTACATTTTGGTGCAGCTGTGGATTTTCCTGCATTCTATTATGTAGCTCATTATCGGTGTCGTAGATGTATAGTTGTAAGAAACGCGGCCTGACACTCTCATTTGGATAGAAACCTCCTATGTTATGGTAAAAAGCACCTTGAGCACGAAATGTGTATATACCACGACCAGATGCAAGAATATTCTCATCAACATGGACACCAATTGAAGTGAATGAAAGCACATGGTTATAACTTCGAATATGTTGCCTAAAATGTTTTCCTTCAGCTGAACCATCCAAAAATAATTGTTGAAATTCTATAGGAGCATCAACTCGTGAGAATGATACCTTTCCACCATTACAACACGTGTCACGTGATTCATGATGAAACAATCTTGCATGACAGTGTCTACAGGTAAATGGATGAGGCAACCGGGATTTTGCCATCATCGTATTATTTTTGAAATTTCGAGCAATATTGTGCTTTGCTCGAAAAGCATGTCCTGATTCTACAGGCAGGAGTTTGATATTGATTACTAAATATTGTCTAAAATCTAAAGTACAAATAAAAAATATATGCAAGATGCTTCAATTATTATATTTTAATATTGCATGATTTTAAATTTTATGTCACATGAGCAAATGCTACATTTATTTGAAGCAAATTTTTTACGAACATACCTTGAGGGCGACGTGATAATGCATCATTTTCTCTGACGTCCATGTTAACATATGATATTACTGCATCCTCCAAAGCTTCATCAACATCCATATCATCTGATACAAAAATAATAATTAATATATATACATTTGTAAAAATTAATACTCGCATACTTAGAACTATATCACTTATACCTGTATTGGATTAACTCGTGTTGTTTCGTTGATTAGGTGATGTGCAATTATGATCTGCGGGTTTAAATACATAAAATAAGATATGACGAAAGTGAACAAAATTATGAAATGTAATATATAATATATATATTGATAATCACCAACCAAGTGCAACATCATTAACATGTGTAATTCTACTTGGGCCGGCTTCACTGTCATGAGTTCCTTGAAAGTGTGATCTTGGAAAAGTCATATTTGTAAAATTTTGAAATGAAACTCTCGACTGACTGTTTATAGGGAGAGATGTTTGAGCTTGTTTCTCTTGCTCTTTTCGCCGCCTATAATTTTCACGTCGTCTCGACAAATTGTTTTCTCTCTGCTCGTTGCTTATATTTTGTCTCCTTCCTTTCATTTTCGGCCCTTCTTGACCTCTGTTGTTGACTTGATATTTGACGGGTATTATTTTCCATTTTATTAATGTAATTGTCAACTGGAAACTATACCGAATCCTCTACAAAAACATAAAATAAAAAAAAATTATGAAAATTAAAAAAATAAGCATGAATAACATATAATCATTATATTATTCTATATACTATTTTATTAAGTTATATCATTATATTATGCTTATAAAAAATTATATAAACATATAATCAAATTATTAATAAACATAAACATAACTTGATATGGTATTCTATATACTATTTTCATAACTTGATATGGTATTCTATATACTATTAGCACAGTAAAAAATAGTATATAGAATAATATATGTTTATATGAAAATAACTTGACATAATCATTATATTATGCTTATAAAAAATGCTTATATGCTTAATAAAAATTATGAAAATTAAAGAAATAAGCATGAATAACTTGATATATTATTCACTTGATATATTTTCATACTATATACTAATTTAACTTTATATATTTTCATACTATATACTAATTTAACTCGATAAATAATTTATCTTAAAATTAAAATAAAAAAAATGGTATTCTATAAGAGAGAACAAAGTCAAAATGCAATGAAAAAAAAACGGGAGTGATACTTTTCTTCTCTCTAACACTTTCTATTCCCTTACATTTTTAAATTTCTTTTTATCTCTTTTGGTTACTTTTCTAGAAACTTTAAATTATTTCAGTAACTTCAATTAAGTCATGCATCTTTTTCATGTTTCTGCATTAAACTTTGAGGGTTTTTATAAGAACACCACACAATTTCAAGTATACTATATATTTAAATATGTTGTTGATTTCCGCAAATAACCTACATAAATGTTGCATGACGTACATAAATGTAAATTTTTTAGTGAGAAGGTACTCATATGAAATTTTGTCTCTCTTAATTATTAATTTATTATTAAAATAACTTCTATAATGTTTGTCTCATCCAAATAATTATGTGAAAGGTATTTTAAATAATTTGTCTGAAGGTACTAATTATAAAACGTGGTTATTAAAAATAACCAGTACATGAGTATCTAAATATATGAACATACAAAGTGGTACTAATTTCTTAACACTTTTTAATTAATATAATATAGAGTTTATAAATTAGGAACTATTGAAAATATCATAATTATAAACGTGTAAACATCAATAAATAATTGGTTATTTTAAACGATTTAATTACAGAAAAAGAATTATTAAACACGTTTTATAAACTCTGTGTAAATAATCATAATTATACGTAATTGGTTATTTTAAACATTTTAATTAAAACGTAATAATTAAAAACATCATAATTATAATTAATTAATATACCACTATATAGAAGTTACTAACTTCTTAATGCTTTTTCTATAATAATATATGTTTTATAAAGTAACTTCTATAATGTTTGTCCCGTTCATATATTTTTACATATAAGAAGTCATAAAAGGTGTAACTTTATAACTTTATCACTCCTATAATGTTTACCTATCATATTTACATGAGTACCTAAATATATGAACATCACAGCTTTTGAAAAAGTGCTAATATGACAAATCTCACACCATAAACTTTGAACCTTCTTTCTTTTTGTTAATGCACTTTTCTTTTCCACTTTCACAATTGCAGAATGGAGAACTATAAATAAGTGAAAAAAGTTGATTATACAAATATGAACGAATCCTAACGAAAATTCCAGTGTTGCTTTCGAAACACATAAAGCAAAGAAGTCATAGATAGAAGTTAGAATTTCACGTACCTTCAAGAAGTTTCTGTCAAGACAGTTCAATCGCAAAGGTTGGCCGTTGGATGTATCAGCGGTGATGTCGGAAGTTCAGCGATGCTTTTGGTTGTTGCTGTAACCAGAGGAAATGAAAAAAATGAAAATCGTGAATGTTCGTAGGATCGTTGTTGGTGGTGGTTCACCTTCTTTCTTTTTGTTAATGCACTTTTCTTTTCCACTTTCACAATTGCAGAATGGAGGACTATAAATAAATGAAAAAAGTTGATTATACAAATATGAACGAATCCTAACGAAAATTCCAGTGTCGCTTTCGAAACACATAAAGCAAAGAAGTCATAGATAGAAGTTAGAATTTCACGTACCTTCAAGAAGTTTCTGGAAAGACAGTTCAATCGCGAAGGTTGACCGTTGGATGTATCGGCGGTGATATCGGAAGTTCAACGGTGATGTCGGAAGTTCAGCGGTGCTTTTGGCTGTTGCTGTAACCGGAGGAAATGAAAAAAATGAAAATCGTGAATGTTCGTAGGATCGTTGTTGGTGGTGGTTTACGTGAGAGATGGAGGTTTATGTTATGGTGAAAGATAAATATGGTTGGTAATTGTTTTTATATCAGCCAATAATAAGAACATTGATATTGAGAAATTAAGAGTGTGTTTGTTTCAAGTTTAGAAGTAACATTCCTTGGAATTTTATTCCCATCATTATTATTACTTGGAATAATATTCATATCCAATTGTTTGGTAAAAACTAAATTTCCTAGGAATGTTTATAATAGTTATTTAATTTAAAAATTATAATAAAATAAAATAAATAAATAAATGTGAATAGTAGTGGGGAGTTGTAGTTAGTTGAATTTTATTCCCATGGGAATGTTGGATTCCCACCCTTTAAACCTTGGAATAAAAATAAAAGAACCATGTGAAAATAAAGTTTCTGGGAATAAAATATACCTTGGAATAATTTTTTAAAAATTGAATCAAACATGGGAATGTTGCGTTCCCATTACAATATTCCCAGGAATATTTTTTATAACCTTGAAACAAACACAACCTAAGGAAATATTTTGGTGATGTCACAGAAACTCCCATTTAAAATTAAACCGTCATTTCTTATATGTTGTAACTGCTATTCTTATTTTGTAGGAGTTAAAATTTGATAATAGGAATAAAAACGTGAGAAGTTATAAAGTGAAAATTTTGGTGATATCACATAAACTCCCATTTACACTTGGATTTTATGTGTGTAAGCCAATGCATCCATTATTTAAAATTAAATTGTCATTTCCTATATGTTGTAACTGCTATTCCTATTTTCTAGGAGTTAAAATTTGATAATAGGAATAAAAAAGTGAGAAGTTATAAAAGTGAAATATTTTATAGGATGGTATGAGTGCCACGTATTATTATTATTGGATAAATAAAAGAAAAAGAATTAAAAAATTTAAGGGTAAAATCGGGAGAAAAATAGGGCACTCCAAATAGGTGTATCCGCTTTACATATAGGTATAGATTTATAACAATAGATAAATGGGATATGGGATTTTAGACTATTTTTTTTTCAATATTACTTTTTAGTAACTGCCTATTTTATTAATTACTTTATAAAAAAACTATAATTGAAGAAAAAAATTGAAAACAGTTATGAATGACTCCTTCTACTGTTACAAAAACTGTCCAAGAGTTACAGGAAATAGTAAATTATATACCAGCAAAGAGAAGCATAATAAGAATATGTTCTTTAGTTGTCTATATTCCAACTTTTCCATTGAAACATGTTTAAGCCTAAGTGGATTTTCCCTTTTATTAAATAATGAAGAAAGATATCCGTCTCTATTTTTTTTCATTTGCGTGGAATTGAATTTTTTGTGTGTGACTCTCTTTCGTCAAATTAAACTTTATTCAATTTTGTTTTTAATACTCATTCATAATTTGAAAAGAATTCTATGTTCAATTTTTTTTTTCTTTTTCATATACAAAGTTAACTCGACTTCTTTTAAATTAGTAATGACAATGACAGAACCTAGGTAACGAAAAAAACTTTGTTCATATTTTAATGGAATCCATGATACATGATTAAATTACAGTTGATTTATATACGCAATCTCACAATGATATTCATGCCTTAAACTTCGACCTTATTTCATTTTAAATTTTTTATATCATTATTCCATATTAGATGATATAAAAGAGAGAAAATGATATTGAAGGATAAAAAAACTCCATAACTTTTCAATTTATTCGACAACTAGTGCAATACTCTCTTCTCTAATATAAATCAATAATATTTATTTCTTGTTTTTCTATTCTTTTCTCTTAAGTTGTTGGCATGTGTTGCATGATGTTGAATAAAATATTGTTGGATTATCTCTTCAAATCAGTAATCAATAAGATGGAGAGGGAAAAATAAATTAACATATTCTAAAAGAAAATTAAGAGAGTGAAAGATTAAAAATAGACATCTTTAATCATGGACATTTTCTACTCATTTATTAGCTTTTCCTTTTGTATTATTTAATGTTTTATTTTTTTATATATGACTTCTATCTATATCTTCTACAATTTAACCATAAATAAAGAGAATTTAGTATTTTATGTCAGTCTTTTTTATTTCTTAATTAACCTAAATTTGGTTTTTATAAAAAAAAATATTTTTATTATATCGATGTAAACCGCATTTCTCTCCGATAACTTCTCTTTTATTTTGCAAAATAACTTCTTCTCTAATCATTTCTTTACAAAACTCCAGTGTCATATCATCTTTACAAAACTCTAGGGTCATATCATCTTCTTTTCACATTTTTACAAACTAAGTCATTTCAATTGAATTAATCATTAACTTTTGGCATCTTCTAGCATGATCTTGAAGTACATGAGTTAGAAGTTTTTTCGAATTGAGTACTCAATTATATTATATTATATGTTTTAATTATATGTATTTTAATTTTAATTTTGTATCATAATTAATAAATATTTTATAAAAATTGAATAAATGTATGAATCCATATCACATATATTTTTACTCAAATAAATTAAGTTAAAATTAAAAGAAAATACCATTTATATTTTCACGTGTGTAAACAAAAACAAAGCTCACAAATAGGCACAAGATTGTCTATTTGAACACTAATAATAATAATAATAATAATAATAATAATAATAATAATAATTATTATTATTATTATTATTATTATTATTATTATTATTATAATAAAAATAATACAAATAACGTTAATAATAATAATAACTTTAATAATAATTATTAAGATAATAAAAAATTATAAACACAAAAATAAAAATAAAATAAAACTAAAAATAATATTTCAATTATTTTACGATGTGTGATTTAGATGGGTGATGTGATAGCGCATAGTTGTCTTTATAGTGTATTAACATTCAAATAGACACTCTCATGCTCGTTTGTCCGCTTTATTTTAGGTTGTGCACGTGTCAAAACATAAACATATTTTTTTTATAATTTATTTGTCATAATTTAAATTATTTATGTAATAAATTTTGTGAAAAATAATTGTGTATAACAACTTAATTTTATATTAATTATTTGATAAGAATTTAATTGATATACACTGTCAGTGTAAAAGAATTTTATACAGTCAGTAAATTATAACCGTTGGATATTGGGACAAGTTTGACTTTTATTTTTAAAATCTATAAAGTAATGCAAACGGGTGATGGTGATGAATCGATAGTGTAAAACTTTTTACACTGACAGTGCATATTAATTAATCTCATTTGATAAATGTGACACAATTAATATCTGATCACATAAAATAAACAGAAATAAATACATATTTATTTATATGAAGAGTTCTCGATGAATTTTATGGAAGTAGTAACAAATTTAGTAACTGACTTCTTAGAAATACATTATATGCTATTTTCATTTTCGACATTGTTTAGCCAACAACACAACAATATTAATGTCATCATTTATAGTTGCGGTGGTGACTTACATATTTGAAGTAGAAGAATATTGATCCCTTTGTTTCGGTGAAGAAAACAATTATGAAAATAGTTAATTAAATGTTCAGTGCAATAGATTTGGGAAGAGAATATGCATAAATTATGTTGGCATTATTATTATTATTATTATTATTATTATTATTATTATTATTATTATTATTATTATTAGTGTCCAAACAGACATTGTATAGACGTTAATAATAATAATTTGAAAAAATAATAACAATATTGGTTATAGAATCTAACCATATTCTCTTCACATTGTATTGCACTGAACAATTAATTAACGATTTTCATAATGGTTCACTTCACCAAAACAAAGTGATAAGTATTCTTCTACTTCAAATATGTCGGTCATCACCGCAACTATAATTGATGATAGCAGTATTCTAGTTTACACATAAATAATATAAATTATGACAAATAAATCATAAAAAAATATGTTTATATTTGTCGCGCATGCATACTAAAAAAATGGATAAACGAATACGAGAGTGCTCATTTGGATGCTAGTAATCATATAAATTAAAAATGAATAAATACATATTTATTTATATGAAGAGTTTTTGGAAGTAGTAATAAACTTAGAAACTGACTTCTTAGAAATGCCTTTGACACTATTTTCAATTCCAATATTGTTTAATCAACAACAGAACAACACACACGATTTTGATTCCTATATATCTCACCGTTATATTTGAATCACTTTTTTAGATGCTCTTAGTTTCAACCTCTCAAAAATCAAATTATTACATTTTTATGAAGATTCTCTTACTTTTCATTTAGATGGTTCAATGTTCCATTCTTTTAATAAAAGATTTTGATAACTGCTAATCAGGGTGCAATAATGGTAAGAATGAGAATAAATCATATATATGTGTACCCACTAAAAAATGGACAAAGTACCGGTATGAACGTTGTTGTGGCATACTCATGAAAAAGCAAGTGAATATGAAATTGACATGGGAATTGAATTTGATCTTTGAACATTTATAAACCAACCATTAATAAAGAAAATTCCAACCATTAATAAATACATAGGTACCATTTTTTAAAATAAAAACTACTACATACAATTGGTTAGAAGTTTCCACCAGGAAAAAAATGTTTCTTACTAATCAATTTGCATACATAACTAAATAATGTCATCTTTCATTTCTCATAATTTTACACTTCTGTTTTCATTGCATTGCATCCCCTCTTTCTATTCAAACGTTAAAAAGCATATATTTGATAAAAATAAACTTTGACTTTTATATAATTCCATTATTCATAAACAGTCCTTCCTCTCTTTATCATTGATAAAAATAGAAGAGATTTAGAGATAGTGATGCATGAAGTTTGTGAAGAAAAAAACAAAAAAGAAATAGTGATGCAAGATTTCAAGAACGGCAACATACGTGTTTAAAACAAAATTGTATTATACAATTATCTTGCTGTTGTTCTATGCTTCATATTCTATTCCTTTCAAACATTGAGGCGTGAGAAATTTAAATTGAAAATTGAACAATTAACATTTAATGAATAAAACTGTTGTTGGTTTCTTGTAACCGTTAAAGGGGCAAATATGGAATAAATCTAGGCAAGCACAAAATTTTGTATCCTGTTTATCTATAGTAATATATGATAATTATTATGTCACTGACTATTTTCTTTTTGAGATGTTGAGCATATCTGATAATTGTGAACTCTTTATTGATGATATTGTTAAATTATAGGTGACACATCTAGCCATTGAGAGGAGTTATGATTTTAGTGAGGACTCCAATGAGATGCGTTATTTCATTACATGTTATTCTCTTCTTTACAAATGACCAGGTAATTAGTAACGACGGTAGAAAGAAGTCTTGAAACAAGTCAAGAGCATTTCATTATGTTTTATCAGTTTATTCTAGTTTCGTCGCATAGCTGTTTTCTTTTGGATGTATTCGTGACATGATGTACTGTGATACATTGTGATGCATATTTAGGTCATTTCATATACTTGTGTTGTGTTTTGGAATGAGAGCTAGAAATTGGTAATGAGGCTACATCAACACTAAATCATGGAATGTCCATCCCCTGACCATCAAACTTGAGTCTAGAGTAACACCAATTTGTTTCCCGTGTAAGGTGATTTATAAATAAGAAAATTTAACTTATGCATAAAAATAATATCTATTATTTATAATTTCAAGGAAATTAATAATTTTCATAAGGGTTCTAAACCACAATCTTTTTTGGAGTAATGTTTTTTTTACTTCTCTTTTGTGACTTTTTTCCCACTAGGCATTTAATTTTTTCTCTTTTGTGATTAACATTGGATTCATCCAATTGTAGGTGATGATTAAGAAAAATAAAAAATGAGGAGAAAAAACCATGCATCATCATGTTAATGGTTCTTCAAATGCTACATGTAATTTTAGGTGATGTACGTTTTTAACCCTAACTCAGTAATCTTTTGTATTGTAAAATTAAATTATTTAGGATTTTGTGAGATGAAACTTACATTAGTGTTCCTATGACTATATAAAGTAAGTTTGATCCATATGAAACTTATTTAAGTTGACTATGTGTTACTGCAACTTAGTGACCTATTAACTCTTGTAATATGATATATATGATAACATTCTTTTAGACTGAATGTGTATGTATGAGTTGAAGCAGCTTGAACAAGTACCTAAGATATACATGTTATTTGTGTTTCTTACTTTAATTAATAAGCTTTTGATAGTACTTTTTAGAAAAGTGCTATTAAAGATAGAGTTTATGTTAGCATTTCCTCCTAACATGCTATTATTATTTGGCCTATAATAGCTCTTTCAAGAAAAGTGTTGTTAAATCCTTTTCGAAAAATGTATAGGGGCGCTGAATTATGTTGAATAAGACCCGACTTTTAATAGCTCTCAACCTATAATAACGGATGATTCAATAGTACTTAAATCCGCTATTGAATGTTAAAAAGTTCTATTAAAACTCTTTTTCGTGAATTTTAGAATGATAGGTTTTTCTTTTCAGAACACTGCTTGTTTTTTCTTTTTCTCTCTTTCTCCCCCTTCCTTTTCTCTCTTTTTTCAAGTTTCTCTCTTCTCATCCTTTTTTCTCCCCTAAAATAATTATCTTTTTATTTCATAATTTTCCATTAACCTTGTTGTTACTTCAACTCTTATTCCCCATTAGCAATTTAAATTCCAATTTAATTTATTAATTCTCAATAATCAAATTATAATAATAATAATTATTATTATTATTAATCTATAATTATAGATAAATGGGAAGGAGCATTTTGGGTTGACTTTTTTTCTTTTCAATATTAGTTTTTAGTAACTATCTATTTTACAAATTTATTTAATAAAAGCTATAAATTGAAGAAAAAAAATTTAAACAGTTATTAATGACTCCTTCTACTATTGCATAAAATGTCGAAACATATTTTTGTCATTCAAAAACAGCCAAACGGTTATAGGAAATAGAAAATTAAGTACGTGTTCTGAACCTAATGAGGATATTTCTTTTGAAAAAATGCATATTGTTTTCATGCCGAACCTAAGGAGGTTTACCCTTTATCTTTACCAATGTCTCTACTCCGATCCACTTCACAAAATAATTGATAGCGACGTTCAAAACTTTTCGTTTCTTTGGCTCCAATGGGATACTACAAGAAAACAAGGATTTGTGACGGTCTTTTTGGATGTTATGATGGTTCTAACCATCGCTAAATTTGGCTTGGGATGGTTTTACAACTGTTGCAAATTCTTGTGTCACAAGACTATTCAGCGTCGGTTTGCAAAATTGTCGCCCCAACCGCCGTAACATATTGTGACAGTTCTGAAACTGTCTCTAAAGTATATGTGCGAAAGTTGCACCCATTATCAAATTATGAAATCCTGTTGAAACGATTGCAATATCTGATTTAGTTTGGTCGATTAAACTTTTGCTTTGGAAGTGATTAGTTCTAAGAAATACTTCTTACTCCAAATTTAACTTTTATCATTTTTGTAAGGATCAAATCCCTTCCCTAGCTTAACGTGTTGTTGGTTTGGAAGTCTTTCCATTTTTGAATCTGTCCAGTCTTTTGTAATCGGGTTAGAGTACCCCTAAAACTCTTATTATATATCCCTTTCTTATAAAAAAAACATCCATTCAAGTGTAACAAAATTCATTTGTTTAATTTAATTAAAACACTAAATTTCGAGCAATATCAAAACAACATATTCATTTCTTTTAAAAGAGATTGATGGGTAGTATTTATTATCAAATATGGTATATAATTTTCCATATAATTATGAAGAAATATATTATTGCTTGTTCTTATAGGATTTACTCGAATTCTAGAATCATTACTTGCAGACAGGTTTGAAAATATTTGGGTAATTAGTGAGGTATTGTAAGTAACCTGCGTTGGATGAATAAAACCCGAGGGTTGTCCAAAAGGAAGTAAGTTATTATTTGGTCTTTGAATGGTGAAAACTCATACAAGACTAAACTGTATTTGACTAATAACACAATTCGAAGGCAAATCAATACTAGGAAATTGATCATATCTTGGTATATCAATCTCTTGTTATCTTCATTTGAATTGTAATAGCTACTTTGATTGATATTTGATCTTCTCAAAGAACTAGTCATATTAAAAAAAATTAATTATAGATTTCAAAAGTTTGACACAAACTATCCCAAAATAAAGTCTCATAGGACGTGTCGATTTGTTTTTAGTAAATTGTACCACTCCAACAAATTAACTCAATTATTAATTTATGACTAAAGTTAGATGCTTTGAGGTTTTGATTTGATAGTTTTGTTGATTGATTTTTGTAATTAATTATTATGTAACATATAATTATTGTAATTTCAAAATGTAAAATGCTCTGAAAACGTAAATGCAATTAAAACAAAAACAAAAAACACAAAAAAATAGTAATATTAATGGTAGCGATCGATATTATGTATCCCTTGTGTGTCTGTATGTATATGTGCAATCTTTTTAGGTATGGTTTTTGTTGAGGGACATGAGATTCATAAATATAAAGAAATATCTTCCTATTAGTAGAAAACTATGCAATAACTATCATGTTTACACGTGACTCACAACTATATATATATATATATATATATATATATATATATATATATATATATATATATATATATATATATATATATATATATATATATATATATATATATATATATATATATATATATATATATATATATATATAAATATATATTTTTTTTATATATATATATATATATATATATATATATATATATATATATATATATATATATATATATATATATGGCGGCGATATTAGTTTTTTATCTCCCCAAGCTGTTTTGCAGTAGTTTTGAAAAACGCCATTACATGTGTCGTAGTATACTTTTGGTGGTTTTTTTAAATAATGTTTCTAAATTTGTTGGATTCAGGATACAATCATGGACATAACACGTTTTTATAGTATTTGATGCACGTTGAATGTCTTAGAGTTTTTATTCAAGAACACTCAACTTTGAAAAAAACAGATGAAAATTCGAATGTAAAGAATAGAATCTGAATTTTTTTTGAAGAGGATATGTGTTTTGTGATGTGATTTCTAAATTCAGAACAATTTATTATAGGTCATATTTATGTTGTTTCACGAGGTTATGACCCTTGATGAAACAACATCCTTTCAACAACATTTTTATCAAAAGATGTGTTGTTTCGCCTACAAAAATGTTTGCCAAGAGTTGCATGTCTTCATTCAGCAACACTTCACGAAGTGTTGTCTATAAACTTAAGCAACGATAAAAAATAAGAGCAGCAACCATTTACCACATGTCGACCGAAGGCCATGCGCCAGAGTGCCACCTGCGCTGCTGTATAACGTCGCGAGTAGCCTGATTGCGTCAATGCATTATGCCTAAGTGCTCATGTGCCTCCTACAAGCCGACAATAGCGCCTCTACGACCATGACCTTGGACTCAGTCCCCGAGCCGGTGTCGCAGGTGACGTCACTGACGAGGAGGTGTATGGAGGAGACATGTGGCATAATGCTTGCGACCATCACACTTGTTCATGTTGAACCTTATCCTCTTTTGTCATTTTGTTGAATAACTCTTTATAAAGGCTTTTAATGTGAGTGTCACTTTCTTTGTGGGACTATTTTCCAAGCATTTGTTGGCATTTACTCACTTCCTCTTTTCTTGTCATATTGGAACATACCTATGGAATTTATTGTTCTTAAATTATAATAATCCCCCACTTATTCTAATAATGACAAGACCAATTCCATAAAAGAGAAACAAGGAATGTTAATATAGTTAAGTATCTTTTGATTTGAACTTAACCTTAGTAAAGATAACACAAATTCTAATTAGAATGTTAGGTAGAAATGCTTTGAACCATTATCCCTTATGATTATATCGGTGTTACCTTACACACACTCTTTAATGATTCTTGTCTTACATCTCCCGCCTAGAACTATTTATGGTCATGTGGTTTTCCTATTTTCGTGAATTTTTTCATGAGAGAAACTACAACTCTTACTTTGAGACAACACCATCTCGAAATTAACACATGTGAAGTTCATATTGTATCTATTTTCTTGGGATACTTATCCTCGATAAAAACTTCACTAATAGTTTTGAAAAACACAAACCTCAATATGTAATAGTCAAGATTTTCACATAATGTTGCACAAATATCCAAATCAACGACTTGTTTTTACCCATTAAATCCTAGGTTAAGGTTTGTTGACATCAAATTGGGTTTCTACCGTTTTTAGAACCTTTAATCAAGGAGTTTCAGTTACATACCTCTCGAGGTAGTCTTTACTAAGTCTCTGGCCAGTGGCTTAGTAAATGGATCAGCTAAATTATAGCTTGTCTGTATATATGTCAGTGTAATGATCACATCCTTAATTAATTTTCTCAGGAAAGAATGTCTAAGACCTATGTACCTAGACTTTTCATTGTATACTTCACTGAACGCTCTTGCTAGGGTGACTTGGCTATCACAATGTATCAACTCTTTTGAAACATTGTCTTTAACAATTGGAGCTTCCAACAAAAGGTCCCTTAACCATTATGTTTCTTGACCAGTGGAAGCAAGAGCCACAAATTTGACCTAATTTGGATTTGTCATGAAGGAGTTATGTATTTTAGAAGTTGAGGAAAATCACTTGTTCAATGGTAGTGACCCAAAATGACCTATAATGTTTCCTCTTGGCACATGCATTTGAAAGTTGAATTTGAACTTCCTCCAAACATCAAAGTTGAAGTAAACATCTTGAATTTAATCATGGAATTTGAATGGATTTCATATCATAAAAATTGAGTAAGTTATGGTCTTGAGAAGTTGCCCTTCAAACTAGGGTTAAGACAAAATAACCTATAATCTTTCATCATAAAAAATGACTTTCTAAGCAAAACTAGATCTTTACTTCAACATGAAAGTTTTTTGGAATGTAGTTTTGAGTAACGTTTCTCTTGTAATCATTTTCATATGACCAAAATTGTAGGAGATAGGGTCTATGGAACCCCAGTTTTGACCAGTTGACTTTCTCTAGTCAACCACCATGAACCATCTTGCTAGCTTGATATTCTCTTGACTTTTGGGACTCATGGAGGATCATATATGTGTAAGATGATGTAATGTGAAATATCCTTGAAATATTTGATCAATTATGGAAGAAACTTGTTGAGGAAGTTATACAAGATACCTAGATGAATTAGGGTTTCCAAGGCAAACAAACCCCAAACTCTTGATGATTTCTTGATCAAAATGACACGTGAAGATCATGGGGATCCACATAGGATGTCTAGAGTCAATGTAAACTATCTCTTTAATAGTCTCCTTGCATTGAGGGTCTTAAACCCTATATATGAGCTTGATGAGGCATTGGTGAGCATACATACTACCTACAAAAGAAGAAAGCTCTACATAGACATATTTTTGGTATTTTGGTTAGTAAATAATGAAAAACAAAGTGTAATACAATAAAATGTGCTTCGTGATATCTCTCAATGCAAACCCAATGAATGGAGGGGGGTAAGGAGGATACCAAGGTATGATCTCAATGCCAATGCATATAATGAGATAGCATGAGGGATCTTAGGGTCAAAGTTGGGATCTTACAGTCTTCATTCAGCAACACTTTATGAAGTATTTCCTATTTCAGAATTCAAAATTCAAACTTAAGCAATGATAAAAAATAAGAGCAACAATCATTTACCACATGCCATTCGAAGGCCGACCTCTAGTTGGCAGAACGTTATCGGTGTTGTTGTATAACACCGCGAGTAGCGAGATTGCTCTGATGCGTCGTGCCTAAGTTCTCAAGTTCCGCCTACAGGCCGCCACTAACGCCTCTATGCCCATGCCCTCAGACCCGATCCCAAAGCTGGAGTTGGTGTCACCGACGACACCGACGAGGATGTGTATGGAGGAGACAAGTGGCATAATGCTTTGGACTAGCACACTTGTCCATGTGCCATTTTATCATCTTTTATCTTTTTGTTGAGTTAATAAACATAAATATTTATAAAAGCTTTTAATGTGAGAGTCACTTTCTATGTGAGACTATTTTTCAAGCATTTATTGGCATGTACTCACTTCCTCTTTTCTTTTCATATTGTAACATACCCATAAAATTTATTGTTCATAAATTACAACAGTTTTTCAAATCATTGATATTTTAGAAGGGTTAATTTATGGAGAATTCTAAGTCCCCACTCTACATTTGATGAATATACTTATTTTGTTTAGTAGGTTTTTTAACCACTCATATTTTACCATGGTTTAATTTTCATAATTTAGAGCAATTTTAAAATATACGATATTATTCTAAAATACATGAATGGCTATTAAAAATGTAATAGATATTACATAATATTTGTTGTTCAAATATTAAATGTGCATATTTATAGAAACTGTAAAATATGTATTAAACTTTGTCATAATATTCAAGTTTTTATTATACTACCTCCGTTTTTTATTATAAGTCACTTTTGAAAAAAAATTGTACCACAATATAAGTCGTTTTATAATATCAATGAGTCATTAATATTAATTTTCCTATTATACCCTTAAATATTTATTATTCTCTATCTTTTCAATTATATTAATTTTTTCTTTTCAATACCATTAATGAAGGATAATTTTGTAAAACCCTTTATAATTTCTCTTTTTTATACCACAATTATGACATTTTTTAATACGTGTGAAAAATAAAAAATGACTTTCAATAAAAAATGGAGGGAGTAAAATTATAATCAAATGGTTCTATTCAAGGAAGAAGCTTTGAGGTTGGTAGAGTGTTGGTGTTTATGGAATTAGGACCGCTCATTGATATGGAAGTGAAGGTTAAGTTATGTGATAATGTCTATTCCATCTGGGTAGTGGAAGATCCTTATGTGTCGCATCTTTGCAGCCATGAATCATCTTCAAACTCGCATCTTGGGCTAAAGTTAGTCTAGTTTTGGAAAGTTGGGAAGATGATGAGAAGGATGCTTGGTTTTCTGGTCTAAAAGGTGTAGGTGACTAAAATCTTTTTTCAATCTCTAGTGGTGGTCTTTCGGCCTAGTGTAATAAGGAAGACGATGAGTTTAGGGTATGTTCTAGTGAGGCCAAAACTTTTCCACGTGGCATTTCGTCGTTGCCTACATCCTATTGGGGTAGTGGGGAGTTATCTAGGGCAAAGGGATGCGGCTCAGGCGACTCGTACAGTGATATGAGATGTGTTGTATCTCAGCCAAAGGCAGATAGTTGTAGATTTTGGGTACATTGTTGTCTGTCCTTTTAATTCCATAATTTGGGCTAAACTTTCCATCCATTGAATGACTAGTGGCAGTGGGGACATTGTGCTTTCTCTCTCTCTCTCTCCTAGGAGTGTATCGTGTGAGAGTAAAAATGCTTATTTTTTGGATATTGGAAAGAGAGGTCGGGCTTCTCAACCGGGCTCACCCATTTACTCTAATTTTTGTAATTCTTGTGTGGGTTGGGCTTCATGTTTTTATAAAATTCATTGTGATATACCCCCTTACCCAGATGATTTATGCACCCCTCATAAAGTTTTTTGCAATTTTTTGATGAACTTGGATTCTTCTGTTTCCATGAGTTATTGTGGAATTTTTGAACCTCCCTTGGGGTTAATCTCAAGTCTCCCATTTTACCGATGGTTGTTGGTTTTAACATAGTTATAGTGGCATCTTCAGTAGTGTCTCTGGTGGATCCAATTTTAGTGGCTCCTATTGGAGGTGTGGATCTAGTGATGACAAATTTTTCAGGTGAATGATGGCCACTTGAGTCTTCTTTTGGTCATGACTCAGAGCAACAAAATGAGGACCTCTCCACTTCTCAGTTGAACTTAGACGATTATGTGGAGCTAGAGATGACAGAGTTACCTATTGAAGGGCGGGCGTCAGACTCTTCTTTTGGATCTGCCTCAAAGAAACTGCCTAAGGAGCTCTCCATTCCTTAATTGGATTCAGGTATCACTAGCCCAATAACTTCTATTGGTTTTTGTTTACAGGATTGTGTCCTCCGGCCCATTTCCGAGGATGACTTAAGTTCCCAAGGGCTTAACTTGTCCATATCCATGGATGGTACTTCTTTTCCACGTCTTTATTGTCACCAAAGTTATATTCCTATATGACCTAAGGTTTTCAAATTGATTGATAGAAAGAAAGTGGCGCATGTGTTCCGTGAAATCTAAAATTTAGGTTGTACTTTTATTCTTAGTGATGAGGTTGAGATTAAGAGGTTACTTGGTCTTGAAACTAGAGATATGAAACTTAGGTCAGCTATATTATCTAGGAGTTGTGTTCGATGTTGATTGGGTCATTTAATGTTTGTGGTTTAGGTAGTGGGTTAAAAAAGAATAAGGTTAAAGATCACATTAGATCTAATTATAAGGTGAACAACCTAAGAGGGGGTGAATTAGGTTTTCTGAAATTATCCTGTTATTTTTACAAATGAATATATCTTTTATTTTTCTGGTTTAATAATGATAGAAATGCAGAAAAATAAAGTGTTATAAAAATAAATAACACAAAGATATATACTAGTTACTCTTTTCAAACAAGAGTAGTCAAACTCCCTCAATCCCCATGAGAGATTCTCACTATTGTCAAATTTATGTACAAGCATACCACTATGACTTCTCTTATAATCTTCTAACAATAACAAAGAAGCACACCACTTCCTTGATTTCCAAACACCAATAACTACAACGGACTTTGAATCACCCTTATTCAAAGAACTTTTCCAACAAATAAAAAGACAATTCTTCCTATATGCAAACATCAATAGAAAGAAAAACTACTTTCTTACAGACAAAAATCACTACACACCTGGTGAATATTACAATAAACAGATAATTTATAATAAGACATAACTTGCACCAGACTTGATAATTTCAAGAGTTTTGCTGCTTTTATGATATATTGAAAATTTAAATGTTGCTTCAATGAACAAATCAAGATGATATAAACATTTAAGTGCTCAAGTGTTTTCACTTAACATTTTCACATATGAATGAAACTTATGCAAGAAAAAGTTTCTCAATTAAATATCACTGACACTTAAAAGCAGATGAAAATTGTTAATGAAAAAGGTGGTTTTAAAATCAAACAACCCTTCCATTTATAATTCATGAAATACTTCTAGAAAATACAAAACAACGGTTTAAAAATAATCATGAAATCATACAATGACATCGAGAGGCATCATGGTCATTTGAGATGAAGAGGTATAGAAACGATTCAGGATTTTTCAACAACATACAGAGGTAAACCGATTTACTCTAAAATGTAAATTGATTTACATATCCTCAAAGTTTTAAAAAAATATATGTGAAATAACACTTGGTAAATCGATTTACTAGGGAAGGGAAATAGATTTATATAGTTAAAATGGAATGGTAAATATATTTACTTGATATGTTAGTCTATTGACATCTTTGAAAAACCAAAATTTTATTTTAACAGAACCAATGTAAATCGATTACTTGATGAGGTTAATCGATTTACCTTGATAAAAACTTGAAAAATTTTAAGCTAAAATGCAATATTGAAACTTATGCATGCTTAAAAGTTTATGATTGATTCTTGAGCACATATACCTTATAACTACTAAATTGCATAATGTGCCTTGGTCTATGATCTATGTCCATTAAAATCTAAAACTTATGCAAACTTGATTAATTTATTCCAATCTTTTTCTTCTTTGATCTTTCTTCTAATATAACATTTTTTCTTCATCAAAATCAAGCTAAGAAGAATGGACATATCATCTTCTCAACTCCCCACACCTCAGGCACTCCTTTAAGTTTTCATATTGTTTTATGTATAATATGCAATCATCATAACATGCATGTATTTTTACATAATCCAAACTCATTGGACACAATATCTTCTTAGCCTCATAACTACAGTTCGACAATATTTTATCTTCTGGAAGCATTTCTTACAACAATTCAAGCTTTTTAGTGAAACTTATATTCGTCTGTCATACCTTTATTTTACCCCTAAGATTCCACCTATCATATCATTTGCATTTCAACCAAGATCGTAAGCATGTTATCCTCATAACCTACACCTCTTTTGCGTATTTCAGAAAATATTACAAGGACACAAAAAATATTCCATTATCGTTAGGAAGTTTTTTTATGCGAATTTAAGAAATTGAACCACTTCATTCTCATACTCTTAACTTAATCTATTGGATTTCATCCAACTACAATCCATAATCACATACAGCTTCTGAAAATAAAATAAAAATAGTACACAAGCAATAAAAATGAACAATATAAGTCTCAAAAATCATAATAACAAGGCAACAACATAAATGAAGACCACAATAAAGAGGCAACAACATTAATGAAGACCACAATACTAACAACAACAACGAGGACAACGAAAATAATAACAACAACGAAAACAACAATAACAAACAATAACAACAACAACAACAACAATAATAATGAATAATTTTTACATACCTAAAATGTGATAAGAGACTCTAAGATAAGTGTTAGTTTGAGGTTCGAGCTTCCTTCCTCCTTGATGAATAATGGTGTTTCAGTTTTGCTCGTACGAGAAGAATAGTATTTCAGTATCTTCGCTAGCTAGGACGCAAAAATTAAATGAGACTTAACATTAAATCTAAAGGAATAAAAAATTGTTAAGAGAGTTTTTATCTAGGTTTTATTAAAAAAATCAATGGAACATATCCGACGTGAAAACTATAAAAAATAAAGGTGTCTTGTTAGTTCTGAATAAAACATCAATTTGCAAACGCTAGGAATCGAAGCTCAAATCCTGCCAGCTTTTCATGTCGGTTTTTGTGAAAACTGAGGTAAAAGATTAAGTTTTTTTAAAAAATAAAAATAAATGGCGCCTTTCAGGGATTTTGACCTAGGTATTTCAATAGCTAAGATGAAAGCTTCGTCATCGTACATGGTGACAAGAGAATTAACAGTACTTACTCATCGTACATTTACAGTTAAATCCAATAAATAAGAGTTTAAAAAACATCTACAATGATTCCTTGAGCAATACTTCCGCCTTGAATATTCCTCTCTTACTCTCTTCTCATTAATACAAATTTCACCTTATAACATCAATTTAATAGCGCTTTGTTGTAAACTGCTATTAAAAATTTCATGTAGAGAACTATAATAGCATTCTTTTATAGGTGCTATTATAGGGCTTCCACTTTAGGTTAAAAAAATAAATAAAAATATTTCCCATGGTTTTAATAGCGCTTGGAATAACAACTATTGTTGAGTACCTTTTTTTTAATGTTTTTTAGAAACACTACTATTATCGTATAAATAAAGAAAAACACATGCTCAATATTTTAAATAGAGATTAATTGTTATGCATTGTCAGTGTAAAATTTTTTACACTGTCAATACATCACAATCATCCGTTTGGGTTACTTTACATGTGATTATAGAAAAAGTCAAACTTCTCTAAAAAATCAATGACTCTGATTAACTGACAGTGTAAAATTCCTTTACACTGTCAGTACATTTCAATTAAACTTATTTAAATATTTTATTGGGTTTCCTCTATTTAAAAAAAACACTATTAAAAATACACTATTATTTTGGGGATCCTACTCTTTACCCTTGTTGATCTAACTAAACTCAAATTCACTCTTAGCTTAACGAATTAAGTTTCCTTCTACTTTTCCCTAGTTCATAAACCATGTTCTTCCCATAATGATTTAACTAAAACGACCTTTATTCTTCTCTCAATCTAACTCAGAAACCTTATTCTATCTGCAGAACCTAACTTCCATCCACTAAAGAAAAAACCCTAAAACTAAAATCAATTGAACTTGCAACTCGAAATTTCTAAATATCCATTAAAACCCTAAAATTAATAGAACCCATAACTCATAAATCAATTAATTTATTTGGTGAAATCGATCGAAAGCCTAAAAGAAACTTCCTTCATCGACAATACTCTCTCTAACGTGTGCTTATACATACTTCTTACATCTTTCTATTAAGTTTACTTACAGGAAATTCAGGGATAAAAAAGTTAATGTGAAACCTAAAGCAGACCCAGAAAAGGATCAGAGAGTTGTTTTGTCCTACCAGGTTTTTAATTGCCTCGATTTACATTTATTTTAAATAATATATAAAATATATTTTTTAGGGTCTGAGTTGTTAAGATATTTGTCAAATTTTTCCTAATGAATTCTTGTTTTATTTTTGGTGTTCACATATGCCTTTGAAAGTAACAGAGAGATGTATACATGTTCTTCTCAGCAATGTTAGTAGCTTTTAACATACCGTGACAATTTATTACCATTATTGATTTTCATCAATTATGATGAGCGACAACCATTATATATAATAACAGAGCAAACACATCTTACATTTATAATGAATATATGTTCCTATGAGCACTTGATTTCTCTTGAAATTGCACCTTTTGTTATTATTGTTGTGGGAAAATGTGCTAGAGATAAGGTTTCGTAGACACGAATACTTTTTATCGCAATTCTTAATATTTTCCTTCAATAGGGCCTAGGTTATAACTTGCATTATAATAAATTGAAAAGCATCTTAATTTCTCCCAGCTTTTCTTAAGTTTCATATATTTGAACAAATTAACCCAAGAAGTTTTTATGCTAGATATTTGATTTCATCACTGTATGGTTAGAAGGCCATTAAAGTTGTCTAAATAAGTTTGGATACTTCATGTGTTGCAGATTGTGGATCATTGTTAAATGATTGGAGTTGTTGCTATTTCTGCATTAACTTCTGTGTGCCCTAAAAAAAATTCACTTATTGAAAGAAACTACAAAAATTTGTGTGAGATTGTTCGTGATAAGGAAGATTGGAGTCAAATAATGATAATTGGGATTCTTCTACAACATGTGATAGTGAGACATGGGCTTGTCAAAGAACCCATCATGTTTTCATCGAATAATAAGCACTATGTTACCTAAAAAAAGAAAATGTTGGTTATGCAGATGAGATATTTGATTTGGAATTACACACATGAATTGAAGGGCAGGATGCGTACTTATCAAGATCAAGATCTACTATTAAGGTCACTCAAAGACAAAGATCTCAAATCCTTGGGGAACCCATTATGCTTATCACAATTTCTTGTTTTCTCTCTTATAATTATGTAAAATAGTGTTCATTTTGTAATCCAGTCTCTTGAGTGTGGTAGTATACCATAGATCTCAAATTCTAGCAAGGTTGCTGGTGTATGAAAGATACTAATTGGTTCCTTTTTCCAGATTAAGCATGCATGTATCCAGTCTCTTGAGTGTGATAGTATACCATAGATGTTCCACTCTTTGTTGTAGAAAATTAATTCTATTTGGAGAATAGTTCATTGTATTTGCAGGTTATATAAGATTGTGGTAAATGTTTCTTAGCATGTTGTTATTTGACCCTTCTTCCCTTAAGATTGTGGTAAATGTTTCTCATCATTTTTCTCTCCCCTAAAATAATTAACTTTTTATTTATTTATTTTCCAAGAATCTTGTTCCTTCAACTCCCCTTTCCCATTATCCATTTTAAATTCTTATTTAGTTTATAAATTCTCAAGATTATTATTATTATTATTATTAATTTATAACTATAGATAAATGGGATATTCATTATTATCATTATTATTAATTTATAACTATAGATAAATGGGATAAGGAATTTTAGATTGAGTTTTTTATTTTCAATTACTTTTTTAGTAACTACCTATTTTATTAATTAATTTATAAAAAAAACTATAATTGAAGAAAAAAATTGAAAACGGTTACGAATGACTCCATCTACTGTTGCATAACATGTTGAAACAGAATTTTGTCATTCAAAACTGCCCAACAGTTACAGGAAATAGTAAATTATATACCAGCAAAGAGAAGCATAAAAAGAATATCTTCTTTAGTTGTCTATGTTCCAACTTTTCAATTTAAACATGTTTAAGCCTAAGTGAATTTTCCCTTTTATTAAATAATGAAGAAAGATATCAGTTTCTATTTTTTTTCATTTACGTGGAATTGAATTTTTTGTGTGTGACTCTCTTTCATCAAAATAAACTTTATTCAATTTTGCTTTTAATACTCATTCATAGTTTGAAAAGAATTCTATGTTCAATTTTTTTTCTTCTTTTTCATATCCAAAGTTAATTCGACTTCTTTTAAATTAGTAATCACAATGACAGAACTTAGGTAACCAAAAAAAGCTTTGCTCATATTTCAATGAAATCAAACAAATTTGGTGATTATTTTCTTCGTGTTTTTGTTATCTTTTTATTTTTTTCATATTTATGCGATCCATGATAGAGTTTTTTTTTTAAATATCCAGAATTTTAAAAAAAATTTCAAAATTAACCCATTTTTCAAAAAAATTACACAAATGGCCAATTTTGGCCATTTTTTACCCTTAGGCGCCACCCTAGTTGGCGCCTACCCTTAATGGGTAGGGCAAGTCGCCACTAGGAGTGGCGCCTATGCCCAAACCCTTTTTTTTTTTTTTTTTTAATTTTTTTTTTAAATGTTTTATTAATTATGTTTTTTAATTTTTTTTTTTAAATATTAGATATTTGATAAATATATTTTTTTTTATAAATTATATTAATTTATATTAATACTTATATATAAATAAAATTATTACAAGATATATATATATTAATTTATATATATATTAATTTATATATATATATATATATATATATATATATATATATATATTAATTTATTTATAAACAATTAATATTATACACATTTATCCTAATATATATAAATATTATTTACAAGATATATATATATATATATATATATATATATATATATATATATATATATATATATATATATATATATATATATATATATATATATATATATATATATATATATATATATATATATATATATATATATATATATATATATATATATATATATATATATATATATATATATATATATATATATATATATATATATATATATATATATATATATATATATATATATATATTATTTATATATATATATTAATTTAATTTATTATAATAAATAATATATTTATAAATTAATTTATATATGTATAAAGATATGATAGACAATATTTTTAAAGATAAAGATAAAGATATAAAGATAATAAACAGAAAATATTTTGATTTAAATAATAGATAAGACAAATATTACAAAGATATGATTAATTACATATGATGCGGTCCCTTGTACGATCCGCACGGGGGAGGTCTAGTTACTCGCCTAGACGGTTCACGTGGTGGTGGTGCTTCCCTATTACCACCCCTTGCCCTAACGCGCCCCCTTGCCGCTTGCTGTTGTGGTTGGGTCGAAGTCCCTTCAGTGCTGTAGGAAAGACGGGTCCCCTCTGCGCCCTCGAAGCTTTGTCTCGGTGGGACAAACTGACTACTGTTGGGTGCGCCCTCGAAATGTGGTCTTTGGTAGTTTAGGGTTGAATCGGGTTGGCCAAAGTGCAATGTTTGTTGGGGTGTGTAGTAGTCATGTTGGTAGTCCTCTTGTAGACCCGTGTCGGGGCTAGGTGGAGGACTGGAAGAGCTTGGGAAATTGTCGTGTTGGAAGTGTTGGGATTGGTGGAAGTAGGGGGATTGATATTGTGGTAGGTGTTGGGACTGTTGATGGTGGTGGGAATGTTGAGTTTGTTGTTGGTAGTCTTCATGGTATTGGGATTGAGTTTGTGGTATGTATTGTTGATTTTGTTGGGGGGTGGACATGTGTTGTGGTTGTTGTTGTTGGTAATATGGTGGTGGTGGTTGTTGTTGGTAATAAGGTGGTGGTGGTTGTTGTTGGTAAAATGGTTGTGGTGGTTGTTGTTGGTAATAAGGTGGTGGTTGTTGTTGTTGGGAATACTGTGGTGGTTGTTGTTGTTGGAAATATGGCTGTTGCATACGGGGATCGTCCAAATAGAACGGGTCAGACACAATCATTTCTGGATTGGTATTTGCTCTATACCATTCCACATATTCTCGTGTCGGCTTCATTTCGTTGGGCGCCACCGGAAATTGTAGAACATAGTGGGCACGGTCTTTCCACATTTTTCGAAACTCCTTAGCAAATTCCTTCCAATTTTGGGCATACCACTGGTGGCTGACTTTTTTTAGATGCCAAGGTTCCATAGACATTGGGGGGCCTGGGATTTCTTGATGCATTCCGAATTGAAGCTTGACACGGTCACTTTGGTGCATCTCCACAGTGGTGAACCGCATTATGGCCGTTTTTGCTGTCCAAACAACTGCATCTTCGGGGTTGGGTTGATGTTCCAATCCCAAATATGGCCTCCAAATAAACTGCAAAGAAAAAAGTAAATATGTTATTTATCGAGAATGCATGACATTAATAAATCAGTTAGAAGTTGAGTGATTTAGTGGTAATACATCCTGTGCTCGGAGACGATCCAACAGTTGACGATAAAATATAATTTTATTTTTGGGGGTAAGACTGTAATCCAGTCCGGTTGTAATGAACCTAAACAAAAAAGATAAATAATATTAGTTACAAATATGTATAGAATAAATATATACAAAATGAAATAAGATCATAAATTTACCTAGTTGCGTAGGGGAAGGAGTAGTCATTAGGATTTTCTGGGGCTAGCCTCGGCAATCTCCACCACCCCCATGTTTGAAGCAAAAAAGCACATCCGGAAAATGTACAGTGCTCATTTTGTGCATTTTTACACAAAGAGCTATATAGGAATGCTAATACTGCAGAACCCCAACTATATGTGCTTATTCTATCAATGTCCCCGAGCAAACTCAAGTACATAAAATTTATGCTATTTCCCGTCCCTTCGGGAAATAGCAAGTTCCCAAACAATAGCATAATGTAAACCCGGGTTTTTATGACTTTTTCTTGTTCGGAGGATTCCTCAGTCAAAGTTATGGAGTCGTGGTACAATTGTAGGCTAGATAATTTAATACCCTGACCCCTTGCTTTGGCAGACCCCTCACCCTCGACCAGATCTACCCCCAACATCTGAACACATATTTGGTTAGGCTGTTGAACATTTCCGGTGACAGGCTTACCATCTATTCTAAGACCTAAAAGCATGTACACGTCGTCTAATGTGACGGTACATTCACCAGTTGGTAGGTGAAAGGTGTGTGTCTCAGGTCTCCAACGTTCACACAGAGCCAAAATGAATTTGGCATCAATGGTGGCATTTACGACATGCATTACATGACCGAAACCCGCACGCTCTATGTAAGGTACGCACCATGGGTCTGGATAAGGCATTGGGTGTGAACGTTGACGAAATTTCTTGGGATCCTTTAAAAACAAACAATATAAAAAATTATTATATTGGACTTTTAAAAAACTAACTACAAACATACGAAAGAGGCAATGTTCAAGAAAAACTTACGAATGAGGCAATGTTTGCCCTAGTTCCTCTGTGTTCTTGGCCCATGGTAAGAAGCGACATGACTGCAATGTAGGAAGAAGCTTGGTGGATGAGAAGTTTCGCCTGAGTTCTCTGAATAAAAGTGTTAGTGGTAGATGAAAACTTGCAAGAATGACCCTCTATTTATACTCTTTTTCAAGTAAACTGAATATGCAAAAATGTGACAAGTGTAAGGCATGCGTGGTAGTGTTGGCATGCATTGGTGGAATCTGATGATGCAGAAACGTGACAAGTGTGAGGCATGCGTGGGAATCTTGCAGAATAGGTGCAGACTACGTGGCAGTGTTGGCATGCATAGGTGCAGACTAGGTGGGAGTTGTCTTGTCTTGGGGAAGACTTGGTGGAATCTGATGACGCAGAAACGTGACAAGTGTGAGGCATGCGTGGGAATCTTGCAGAATAGGTGCAGACTACGTGGCAGTGTTGGCATGCATAGGTGCAGACTAGGTGGGAGTTGTCTTGTCTTGGGGAAGACTTGGTGGAATCTGATGACGCAGAAACGTGACAAGTGTGAGGCATGCGTGGGAATCTTGCAGAATAGGTGCAGACTACGTGGCAGTGTTGGCATGCTTAGGTGCAGACTAGGTGGGAGTTGTCTTGTCTTGGGGAAGACTTGGTGGAATCTGATGATGCAAAAATGTGACAAGTGTGAGGCATGCGTGGGAATCTTGCAGAATAGGTGTCACACTGTACAGGTCAGATGAGAAGTTAAGTGTCACAGAGATAGTAGAATCCAATTTTAGCTTTGATATCCCCCAATAAATTATTTAACGGTTGAAATTTGACTTTCAAATATTTATTATTGTGGTGTACGCGTGCACTTTCAAATATTTTTCAAAAAGAAAAACAAATAATTATATTGTAATTAAATTATTTTATGTTTTATTACAACTTTAAATTGAATACTTCATTTAGTTACGCCATACTAATTGGCGTATATGTGTTATAAAAGTAGAAAAAGTCCAAAACACCTGCATGGGATAGGTTGGAATGCATTAGTACAGACTAGGTGGGAGTGTTGCATTCAAGGGTGTGACACATGTAAGGCATGCGTGGGAATCTCTGAGACTTGGTGGTGAAGACTTGATGGGGAACAGGCATGCATGGGAATCTCTGAGACTATGTTCAGGCTAGGTGGATAGGTTGGAATGCATTAGTACAGACTAGGTGGGAGTGTTGCATTCAAGGGTGTGACACATGTAAGGCATGCGTGGGAATCTCTGAGACTTGGTGGTGAAGACTTGATGGGGAACAGGCATGCATGGGAATCTCTGAGACTATGTTCAGGCTAGGTGGATAGGTTGGAATGCATTAGTACAGACTAGGTGGGAGTGTTGCATTCAAGGGTGTGACACGTGTAAGGCATGCGTGGGAATCTCTGAGACTTGGTGGTGAAGACTTGATGGGGAACAGGCATGACATTGGAATCTCTGAGGTATTCACAATATCTTCACAGCAATCTTCACACACATATCTTCACAGCAATCTTCAGTAAGATTCTTGCAGTATAAATATTCACACACATTTTCGCAAAGGTATTCACAATATCTTCACAGCAATCTTCACAAAACCTTGAAAATATCTTCACAAAACCTTCACAAAACCCTCACAAAACCTTCACAAAACCTTCACAAAACCTTCACAAAACCTTCACAATGTCTTCACAAAACATGTCATCTTCTTCACAATACAAAGTCAAAGCTCACGTCAACGGTGAGACTTATGAATGTGATAAGTCTGGCTTCCTATTTAGAAACACCGAATGCACTCGGTTTTGTCTAAATAGAGGAGCTGACTTCTCTTATCTGAAAAGGAAGATTGAGTCCAAACTAAGACAACCCGTGTCCCAAATTTTTTATCAACAACCTTTTTTTTCAGAAAACAACTCTGTCAGGTTTTATAAGTCATTGATTCAAAATGACATGGAGACACAATACATGCTTCGTAACCATGAGTACTCTGGTTACGACTACATAGTGTTGTACATTGTGTTGGAACAACCTCAACCAACTCAGAATATTCAATCACAGGTTATTGATCCTGTGATTGATGACGAACAAGATGCTGAGCACCACGTTGAAGACGATGTGGTTGATGATGCTGAAGACGTGGTTGATGACTTGGTGAACCGTCATTCTGAAGACGAAGACCAACCTCAAATACCTATAGCGCAACGCTACTCACCTCCTGCGCACTTCACAACACTTAACTTGGGCGAGGATGAGCCCTCATCAGATATGTTCTACAACCCATATATGAGGTCTGATGAGGACTTAAAGAAGGGTGACCAATTTCGGACCAAGGAAGAGTGTCTGTTAGCAATAAAGAACTGGCACTTGAAAAATTGTGTTGACTACGATGTTATCAAATCAAATCCGGAAAGATACGTTATTGAATGCAAAAATCCGGAGTGTGGATATAGGTTGATGGCATCGTACAAGAAGAAGCATATTGCGTGGGTGATCGGGTCCATATCTCAAGCTCACATTTGCGTCAACACCAACATGGCACAGGATCATCGCAAACTTAGCCATGACATGATCTGCCATTCCATATTACCTCTAGTTGAGGCTGACCCGTCACTGAAGGTCAAAACAATTATCTCCCATTGTGTGGCTGTTTTCAAATATACACCGTCATACAGAAAGGCTTGGTTAGCGAAAACCAAGGCAATTGAACTGGTGTACGGTAACTGGGAGGAATCATACAAACAACTACCACGCTACCTGGCTGCACTACGATTGTATTCACCTGGGACGGTTACTATAATGGAGACCTTGCCTGCACAATCCCCTGACGGAACTCGTCTAGAAGGTAATGGAATTTTCCACAGACTTTTCTGGGCATTCCGTCCCTGCATCATCGGGTTCACATTCTGCAAACCACTTGTTCAAGTCGATGGAACTTGGCTGTATGGGAAATACAAAGGATCGTTACTGATGGCGGTCGCACAAGATGGCAATTCAAATATTTTCCCAATAGCCTTTGCATTGGTGGAAGGAGAAACGGCTGCTGCATGGAGTTTCTTCCTTAAGAATCTTCGAACGCACGTGACTCCATAAGCTGGCATCTGCGTGATTTCTGACAGGCACGCTTCAATAGACAGTGCATACAATAATCCAGCAAATGGTTGGCATGACCCCCCGTCTACCCATGTTTACTGCATCAGGCATATTGCCCAAAATTTTATGCGGGAGTTCAAGGATAACTTCTTGAAGCAACATTTGATAAACGCGGGGTATGCCTTAAACCAACCTGGATTCCAATACTATCGCCGGGAAATAGTGTTGGCAAATTCTAATGCAGGGAGGTGGATCGATAACATCGACCGAGCGAAGTGGACTAGATCATATGACGATGGGGTGAGGTGGGGCCACATGACAACAAATCTTGTGGAATCAATGAACGGCGTCTTTAAGGGGATACGTAACCTCCCGGTAACCGCATTGGTGAGTGCGACGTATTTTCGGATGGCAACGTTGTTCGTAACAAGAGGCAGGCGCTGGAATGAAGTGTTGCAGACGAGTCAGGTATATAGTGATGCCTGCATGAAGTTTATGAGGCAGGAATCTGCCAAAGCCAGCAGCCATCGGGTTACGGAATTCGACCGCCATGGCCACACTTTTAGTGTCAAGGAAACAATTGACCACAACCAAGGGCTGCCCAGACAAGAGTATAGGGTCCTAATACCAGACCGTTGGTGCGACTGTGGTCAATTTCAGGCCTATCGTATGCCTTGTTCCCATGTCATTGCAGCGTGTTCACACAGCCACTTCGATGCATTATCGCTAGTGTCTCCAATCTACAAAGTTGCAACATTGCTCAATGTATACGACAATCCCTTTCCGGTGGTAGCATTGGAGGCGTATTGGCCAGAGTATGACGGGGAAATTGTTTGGCACAACGAATCGATGCGGCGGAATAAAAGTGGTCGCCCAAATAGCAGGCGCATTAGAACTGAAATGGACGTCGCAGAGAAAATGCAGAGGAAGTGTAGCATATGTAGACAACTAGGGCATAATAAGAACAAATGTCCATATCGTGGATCTAGTTCCACAACTTAGTTTTCACTTTCATAAATCTGTGTACCAAAATCATTTTAAATTAAAGTTTACTTTTTATTCCAAATAGAAGATGACACTTGAACAACAAACACAAACATCTAACATTACAACACCAATTACTAAAACAAAAACAAATACTGGAACAAAAACAAGTACTAAAACAAGAACAAGTACTAGAACAATAACAAATACAACAACAACATGACAAACAACCATTAAAATCTAAGAAATTACAACAGTTAACACTATGTCGTCTGATCCATGCATCATTTGGATGCAATCAATGTCGCTTTCAACTTCAACCCACCAACGTATCGTTTCTCCAGTTTCAAATGAGAACCTTGTTCTAAGCCTCTGAATCCTTCTGATGACTTCACCAGGTTGGTAATCTCCCTCTAACCAAGACATCAAGGACCTTTTTAGTTGGTCCAACGAACGGATGTTCCAAAATTTCATCTCCATTGGGGGTTTCAAAGGCGAGAAAATAACATGCCCATCCCTTTTTAAGATTACTGGTTCAGGATCCGGGCGCCTTGATGATGTTCGCTGCCATGACGACGGTCTTGGGGATGCCATGAACTCAACTTGATACAGAAGGTGGTAGGAAACAGTGGTGAAGAAAATGCAAGGAAATAACACTTTATTTATAGGAAAAGATCTGGGTTGTACACCAGTCTACCTAACCCTAATTCTCCCAAAAATTTATAAATAATATTATTTACTTATAAATTAAATTAATATATATATAAATTAATATATATATATATATATATATATATATATATATATATATATATATATATATATCTTGTAAATAAATATTTATATATATTAATTAAATGTGTATAATATTAATTGTTTATAAATTAAATTATATATATATATATATATATATATATATATATATATATATATATATATATATATAAAAATTAATATATATATAAATTAATATATATATATCTTGTAATAATTTTATTTATATATAAGTGTTAATATAAATTAATATAATTTATAAAAAAAATATATTTATCAAATATCTAATATTTAAAAAAAAAAAATTAAAAAAAAAAATTAATAAAACATTTAAAAAAAAAAAAAAAAAAAAAAAAGGGATTGGGCATAGGCGCCACCCCTAGTGGCGACTTGCCCTACCCATTAAGGGTAGGCGCCAACTAGGGTGGCGCCTATGTACACAATTAGGGCAAATTTTGCCCATTTGTGTAATTTTTTTGAAAAAATGGTTAATTTTGAAATTTTTTTTAAAATTTTGGATATTTAAAAAAAAAATTCTCCATGATACATGTTTAAATTACAATTGATTTATATGTGCAATCTCACGATGATATTTATGTCTTGAATTTTGATCTTTAATTCAATTTAATTTTAATAATAGACTACCTTTAAATTGTAGATATTTTTTATTTCTTATTTTAAGAGTTTATTTAGCAAGTGATTTCAACCTTATTTCATTTTAAATTTTTTATATCATTATTTCGTATTAGATGATATAAAAGAGAGAGAAAATGATATTGAAGGATAAAAGAACTCCATATCATTTCAATTTATTCGACAACGAGTACAATACTCTCTTCTCTAATATAAATCAATAATATTTATTTCTTATTTTTCTATTGATTTCTCTTAAGATGTTGGCATGTGTTGCATGATGTTGAATAAAATATTGCTGGATTATCTCTTCAAGTCAGTAATCAATAAGATGGAAAGGAAAAAATAAATTAACATATTCTAAAAGAAAATTGAGAGAAAAATTAAAAATATACATCTTTAATCATGGAAATTTTCCACTCATTTATTAGCTTTTCCTTTTGTATTATTTAATGTTTTTTTTTTATATGACTTCTCTCTATATCTTCTACAATTTAACTATAAATAAAGCAACCTAACTATAAATAAAGGGAATTTAGTATTTTATGTTGGTCTTATTTATTTCTTAATTAACCTAAATTTCTTTTTATAAAAAAATTACTTTATTATATCAATGTAAACTGGATTTCTCTCAAATAACTTCTCTTTTATTTTGTAAAATAACTTCTTTTCTAATCATTTCTTTACAAAACTCCAGTGTCATTTCATCTTCTTTTCACATTTTTACAAACTAAATCTTTTCAATTGAATTAGTCATTAACTTCTGGCATCTTCTAGCATGATCTTGAAGTACATGAGTTAGATGTCTTTTCGAATTGTACCATTGTATTATATTATTTGTTTCAATTATATGTATTTTAATTTTAGTTTTGTTACCAATTATATGTATTTTAATTTTAGTTTTGTTACCGTAATTAATGAGTATTTTATAAAAATTGAATAAACGTATGAATCCATATTACATATATTTTTACACAAATAAATTAAGTTAAAATTAAAAGAAAATACCATTTATATTTTCTCGTGTGTAAACAAAAATAACTGACAAATAGACACAAGAGTGTCTATTTGAACGCTAATAATAATAATAATAATAATAATAATAATAATAATAATAATAATATTTATTATAATAATAAAAATAAAAGAAATAACGATAATAATAATAATAGCTTTAATAATAATTACTAAGATAATAAAAATTTGTAAACACAAAAGTAAGAATGAAATAAAACTAAAAATAATATTTTAATTATTTTATAATCTGTGATTTATATGGGTGATGTGATAGCACATAGTTGTCTTTATAGTGTATTAGCATTCAAACAGACATTGTTTGTCCGTTTTATTTTAGTGTGTACACGTGTCAAAACATGAACGTATTTTTTTATAATTTATTTTTCATAATTTAAATTATTAATGTAATAAATTTTGTGAGAAATATTTGTGTATAACAACTTAATTTTATATTAAATATTTGATAAATGTGACATAATTAATATATAACCACATAAAATGAACAGAAATAAATATATATTTATTTATATGAAGACTTCTTGGTGAGTTTTGTGTAAGTAGTAACAAATTTAGTAACCGACTTCTTAGAAATGAATTTGACGTTATTTTCAATTTCGACATTATTTAGTCAACAACACAATTAAATTGATGTCATCATTGGTAGTTGCGGTGGTAAATGACATATTTGAAGTATAAGAATACTGATCACTTTGTTTTGATGAATAAAACAATTATGAATATAGTTAATTAACTGTTCGGTGCAATAGATTTGTGAAGAGAATATGCATAAATTATGAAGCCAATATTATTATTATTATTATTATTATTATTATTATTATTATTAGTATTATTATTATTATTTCAAAATATTATTATTACTATTATTATTATTAGCGTCCAAACAGACACTCCATAGACGTTAATAATAATAATAATAATAATAATAATAATAATAATTTGAAAAAATAATAACAATATTGGCTATAGAATCTAACAATATTCTCTTCACACTATTGCACCGAACAATTAATTAACTATTTTCATAATTGTTCATTTCACCAAAACAAAGTGATAAGTATTCTTTTACTTTAAATATGTCAGTCATCACCTCAACTACGATTGATGATGGATGATAGTAGTATTCTACTTTATACGGGAGTGTTTGTTTGAATGTTAGTAATCATATAAAATAAACTTGAATAAATACATATTTATTTATTTGAAGAGTTATTGATCAGTTTTGTGGAAGTAGTAATAAACTTGGTAACTAGCTTCTTAGAAATGTCTTTACACTATTTTCAATCGACATTGTTTAACCAACAACACAACATCACACACGATTTTGATTCCTATATATCTCACTATTATATTTGAATCACTTTTTTAGATGCTCTTAGTTCCATCCTCTCCGAAATCAAATTATTATATTTTTATGAAGATTATCTTACTTTTCATTCAGATGGTTCAATGTTCCATTCTTTTAATAAAAGATTTTGATAACGGCTAGCCATGGCGTAGTAATGGTAAGAATGAGAATAAATCATTTATATGTGTACCCACTAAAAAAAGGACAAAGTACCCATATGAACGTCGTTGTGGCATGCTTATAAACAAGCAAGTGAATATGAAATTGACATGGAAATTGAATTTGATCTTTCAACATTTATAAACGGACCATTAATAAAGAAAATTTCAACCATTAATAAATAGATACGTACCATTTTTTCAAATAAAAACTATTGCATACAATTGGTTAGAAGTTTCCAACATGAAAAAATGTTTCTTGCTAAGCAATTTGCATACAGAACTAAATAATATCATCTTTCATTTCTAAGAATTTTGTACTTCAGTTTTCATTGCATTGCATCCCCTCTTTCTATTCAAACCTTAAAAGAATATATTTGATAAAAAAAAATTTGACTTTTATATAATTCCATTCTTCATAGACGGTCCTCCCTCTCTTTATCATTGAGAAAAATAGAGAAGATTTAGAGATAGTGATACAGGAAGTTTGCGAAAAAAAAAAGAAATAGTGATGCAAGATTTCAAGAACGGCAACATACATGATTAAAAGAAAATTGCATCATACAATTATGTCGTTTTAGTTTTATTTTGGCTATTCTATTCCTTTCAAACATTTAGGCGTGGGAAATTTAAATTAAAAATTGAACAATTTACATTTAATGAGTAAAACTGTTGTTGGTTTCTTGTAACCGTTAAAAGGGAAAATATGGAATAAATCTAGACAAGCACAAAATTTTGTGTCTCGTTTATCTATAGTAATAGATGATAATTATTATGTCATCGACTATTTTGTTTTGAGATGTTGAGCATATCTGATAATTGTGAACTCTTTATTGATGATAGTGTTAAATTACACGTGACACATCTAACCACGGAAAGGAATTATGATTTTAGTGAGGACTCCGTTGAGATGTGTTATTGCATCCCATGTTATTCTCTTCTTTACAATAAAAAGAAGTCTTGAGACAAGTCAAGAGCATGTCATTGTGTGTTTTAGCTGTTTATTCTAGTTTCGTCGCATATTTGTTTTCTTTTGGTTGTATTCGTGAATGATGTACTTTGATAAATTGTGATGCATATTTAGGTCATTTCATATACTTGTGTTGTGTTTTAGAACGAGGCTTAGAAATTGGCAATGAGGCTATATCAACACTAAATCATGGAATATCCATCCCTCTGACTATCAAACTTGAGTCTAGAATAACACCAATTTGTTTCCCATCTGTAAGGTTATTTACAAATAAAAAAACTCAACTTATGCATAAAAATAATATCTATTATTTATATATAAAAATAATAGTCAAGGACATTAATAATTTTCATAAGGGTGCTAAACCACAATCTTTTTGGAGTTAGTTTTTTTAATTTTTCTTTTGTGACTTTTTCCCACTAGGCATTTAACTTTTTCTCTTTTGTGATTAACATTGGATTGATCCAATTGTAGGTGATGATTAAGAAAAGTAAAAAATGAGGGAAAAAACAATCATGAATCATCATGTTAGATGGTTCTCCAAATGCTACATGTAATTTTAGGTGATGTAAGTTTGTAACCCTAACTCAGCAAACTTTTGTATCGTAAAAGTAAATTATTTAGGATTTTGTGAGATGAAACTTACATTAGTGTTCCTATGAATATATAAAGTAAGTTTGATCCATATGAAATTTATTTAAGTTGAATATGTGTTACTGCAACTTAGTGACCTATTAACTCTTGTAATATGATATATATGATAACATTCTTGTAGAGTGTATGTGTATGTATGAGTTGAAGCAGCTTCAACAAGTACCTAAGGTATGCATGTTATTTGTGTTTCTTACTTTAATTAATAAGCTTTTGATAGTAATTTTAGAAAAGTGCTATTAATGATAGAGTTTATGTTAGCATTTCCTCCAAACATGCTATTATTATTTGGCCTATAATAGCTCTTTCATGAAAAATGCTGTTAAATCATATTCGAAAAAATGTGTAGGGGCGCTGAATTATGCTGACTAAGACCCCACTTTTAATAGCTCTTTAAAGAGCTATTATAGGTTGCCAACCTATAATAACAGATGATTTAATAGCACTTAAATGCGCTATTGAATGTTAAAAAGTGCTATTAAAACTCTTTCGTGAACTTTGGAATGATAGGTTTTTCTTTTCAGAACACCTACTTGTTTTTCTTTTTCTCTCTTTATCCGCTTCCTTTTATCTCTTTTTTCAAGTTTCTCTCCTCTCATCCTTTTTCGACTTTTTTCCTTTCTTATCTTTTTTAACTTTTTATTTCTTATATACCCTATTCTGAAATTAAATTCTCAAAATATCCCTTTTTTTAGTATCCACTCATCTAATGGATGGACGAGTTGCTGAAAGAAACTTTTTTGGAGTATGGACTCGGCCAATGATTAGCCGAGCTAATGAAGGAACAATTTTTTTTTAATTTAAATACATTTTTAATATTATTAATAAATAATTTTATAACAATTTTTTTATTTAAATAATATAAATTATAGTTTTTTTTATAATAATGTTTTTGTAAATTAAATATTTGTTTTAATAATAAAATTATAATTATATTAATTAAGCATATAAATTATTGTAATAAATAGCGGATACTGGTAATGAAAATATATATTCCAGAGAATGAAAGTATATAAATCACATTCATTCACAATGCTGACGAAATAGTAGATACCGGTGATGAAAACATATTTTCTCGATACTATTATAAAATTGTAATCTCTATCTGTGATTTCAAATAATTGATCACAATCCCTACCTTTTTTATTGTATGAGTTTTACGCTTTTAATAACTCATTTTCAAATAAAATAACTTTAAAAATTTAAAGTGTGAAAAAATAGTAGTCGGTAGATTATAAGTTTTTATTTTATTTTTTTGTTGACGATAGGAAATAAAGACATTAATTTTATTCTTTAACCACAAATATGTATCTTGTATATAATTTTTATAATATTATAATTATAATTTTTTTTATTTAAGAAAAAGAAAGAAAAAAAATTAATTAATTACATTAGTGAAAAATAATTTTTCCATGTATAAAATATATTCTTTAACATCTATCTTAACCCCACATTTTCAGAAAAATATGTTTAAACAGTAAAATATGATAAATTATAATTGATTTATAATAATTATTATTTTAATTTGACAATATTATAAAGTATTAAATTCAATTATATACTTGGAAGATATATTTTAATTTGACAATAATGTTTAACCCAATTGTGACACATCGTTTGCAATTCTATAATAGTTCCTGAACGATATGTTTTTATTACCAGTATCCACTATGTTGTCATCATTGTGAATTTGTAAGATTTATATGCTTTCATTGCATGAAATATATGTTTTCATTATCAGTATCCATTATTTATTAGAATTCTTAATAATATTAAAAATGTATTTAAATTAAAAAAATTAATATAAAAAAATTCTTCCTTCAATAGCTCGGCCAACCATTGGTCGAGTCCACACTACAAGAAAATATTTTCAACAACTCATCCATTCATTGGACAAGTAGATACTAAAAAAAGGTACTATGAGAATTTAATATATGGAATTAAAAGTCAAAAAAGGGGTAAGGAAGGAAAAAAATCTCCTTTTTCTCTCCCCTAAAATAATTATCTTTTTATTTCTTTATTTTTGAGTAACCTTGTTGTTCCTTCAACTCTTATTCCCCATTATCCATTTAAATTCTAATTGAATTTATTATTTCCAATAATCAAATTATTATTATTATTATTATTATTATTATTATTATTATTATTATTATTATTATTATTATTATTATTATTATTATTATTATTAATCTATAACTATAGATAAATGGGAAGTAGCATTTTGGATTGGCTTTTTTCTTTTCAATATTACTTTTTAGTAACTATCTATTTTAGAAATTTATTTAATAAAAAGTATGAATTGAAGAAAAAAATTTAAACAGTTACGAATAACTCCTTCTATTGTTGCATAACATGTTGAAACATATTTTTTTTCATTAAAAAATTGTCAAATGGTTATAGAGGAAATAGAAAACTAAGTACGTGTGTTCTGAACCTAAAGAGGATATTTCTTTTGAAAAAATGCATATTGTTTCCTCGCCGAACCTAGGGAGATTTACCTTTTATCTTTACCAATGTCTCTACTCTGATCCACTTCACGAAATAATTGATAGTGACAATCAAAACTGTTAGTTTCATTGGCTCCAATTGGACACTACAAGAAAACAAGGATTTGTGACGTTTTTTTGTTGTTGTTACGATGGTTCTAACCATCACTAAATTTGGGTTGGGATGGTTTGACAACTGTTGCAACTCCTTGTGTCGCAAGCCTATTCTTTGTCGGTTTGCAAAATTGTCGCCCCAACCGCCGTAACATATTGTGACAGTTCTGAAACTGCCTCTAGAGTATGTGTGCGACAGTTGCACCCGTTATCAAATTAGGAAATCATGTTGAAACAATTGCAAATTATCTTAAATAAAAGATTGTGGCGGTTCAAACCATCCCAATTTCTTTTTTTAATAACCTATTATTCATGTTTCATGACGGTTTAAACAAATGCTAAATTTTAATTTTAATAGTTTCTTTTACAAACAATATTTACTATCAATAAAAAAATTGGTATTATTCGAATATTTTTTATTCAAATATTTTTTAAACTATAATAAATAAAATTCAAAAAAATAATTGCATAAAATTATTATCCATTAAAATATTATCCATTTAAGATAAATATTAAAATATGAAACTTAAATAAAATTATTAATACAGACTTTAAACGCAAAAATATCTAATTATAAATGATGAAATATAATTCATATTCATATCATTCATTCAAGCTGTTTTGAGCACTTTGTTTCCTGATCTTTATCAGGTGAGCTAAAAGAAGGATGTGATTGTGGAATGAATGGGGAAGTGGCAGGATGGCGTCTGGGGATAGGGAGATTTCGGTGGTTGCTGTGAGCTGGAGGAGGTTGTGCTAGCTAGGATTCGTGAGTTAATTGGTTGGTTGGAGATAGTGGTTCCATTGAGAGATAGTGAGGATGTTGCAGTGTGGTTGTCGGAGCTTTGTGGTGGTTATTCCACCAAATTTGGCTATGAAGTTATGGTGGAAGGATATGCTCGAGATGGTCATGTTGATGGTTTGATTAAAACATGTAAAATTCTTTGGAGCCTCAAGATCCCTTTTCGGATCAAAGTTTTTGGGTGGAGATCTTTTTTTTAATAGACTCCCGACGAAGGATCAATTAAGTATAAGACATATTTTATCAGGCTTTAACTCTCTTTGATGTGCTTTCTGTTATAATGCGGAGGGATATTTGGATCATTTTTTTATTTTCCGCGGTTTCTCCAAAAAGGTATGGAGGGAAGTTGAGATTTGTTTAGGCCTGAGGATATGGCATGGCGATACCATTAGGCCTGTGTTGTTTCACAAGGTTGCGACCCTTGATGAAACGACATTCTTTCAGCAACACTTTTACCAAAAGATATGTTATTTCGCCTACAGCAAAGTTTTCCAAGAGTTGCATGTCTTTATTTAGAAACACTTCATGAAATGTTGCCTATTTCCGAATTCAAAATTCAAACTTAAGCAAGGATAAAAAATAAGAGCAGCAACCATTTACCATATACCAGTCGAAGGCCAACCTCCAGTTATCAGAGCGATATCGGCGCCACCGTATAACACCGTGAGTAAAAAGATTGCTTTGATGCATCTTGCCTAAGTTATCAAGTTCCACCTACAAGCCGCCACTAACGCCTCTACGTCCACACCCTTAGACTCGGTCCCAAAGTTGGAGTTTGTGTCACCGACAATACTAGCGAGGAGGTGTATGGAGGAGACAACTAGCATAATGCTTCAGACTAGCACACTTGTCCATGTGCCATTTTATCATGTTTTGTCTTTTTGTTGAGGAAATAAATATAAATCTTTATAAAAGCTTTTAATATGAGTGTCACTTTCTACGTGATACTATTTTTCAAGAATTTATTGACATGTACTCACTTTCTCTTTTCTTGTCATATTGTAACATACCCATAAAATTTATTGTTCATAAATAACAACAATTTCTCAAATCATTAATATCTTTGTAGGGTTAATTTATGGAGGTTTTTAAATCTCCACTCTACATGTGATGAATATACTTATTTTGTTGAGTGGTTATTTAATCACTCATATTTTACCATGGTTTAATTTTCATAACTTAGAGCAATTTTAAAATATATGATATTATTCTAAAATACATGAATGTTTATTAAAAATGTAATAGTTATTACAGAATATTTGTTGTTCAAATATTAAATGTGCATATTTATAGAAATTGTAAAATATGTATTAAACTTTGTCGTAATATTCAAGCTTCTATTACAAAATTATAATCAAATGGTTCCATTCAGGGAAGTAGCTTTGAGGTTGGTAGAGTGTTGGTGTTTTTGGAATTAGGAAAGCTCATTGATATGGAAGTGAAGGTTAAGGTAGGAGATCATGTCTATTCCATCTGGTTAGTGGAAGATCCTTATGTGTAGCGTGTTTTCAGCCATGAATCATCTTTAAACTCGCACCTTGGGTACAAAGTTAGTTTAGTTTTGGAAAGTTGGGAATATGACGATGAGGATGCTTTATTTTCTAGTTCAAATGATGTAGGTGACGAAAATCTTTTTTCAATCCCTAGTGGTGGTCTTTTGGCTCAATATAATGAGAAAGACGATGAGTTTATGGTCTGTTCTGGTGAGACCAAAACTCTTCCATGTGGCATTTCGTCACTGCCTACATCCTATTGGGGTAGTAGGGAGTTTTCTAGGGAAAAGGGATGCGGCTCAGGCGACTCGTACAGTGATATGAGATATGTTGTATCTCTCCTAGAGGCATATAGTTGTAGACTTTGGGCACATTGTTGCATGTCCTTTCAATTCTATAAATTTGGCTAAACTTTCCATCCATCGCATGACTAATGGCAGTGGGAACATGGTTTTTTCTCTCTCTCCTAGGAGTGTATCGTGTGAAAGTAAAGATGCTTGATTTTTTGGCTATTGGAAAGAGAGGTTGGGCTTCTCAATCGGGCTCACCCATTTACTCTAATTTTTGTAATCCTTGTTGTAGCGGTAAATTTTTTGAGATTAAGCTATTGATTAACTTAACTCACAAAGAAAGAGTCACCACCGCGCTTTTATTGTTTCCAAAGGAAAAAGGGAAAAAGTATGACAAAACCCAAAGAAGTTTTAAAACAAAACTAATCAAAGAGAACAAGGGTTCGGGGATTAGTTATGCAAAGAGAATGTATTAACACCCTAAACATCCATGGTACTCCATTGGAACCTCTTTGAAAATATATACATTTTGGGTTGTAAAAGGTGTTATTTGTCAAAAGATTGGAGGGATGGGAAAATAAGCATTTTCATTATGATTTGGTGTTTGTCAAGACTTTTGAAGTCTCATGCCTACGTACCAACAAAGTGCAATGGAGGATTAAAACCTCGTAGTTCGTGGTAAAAATAAAAAAAGGATTTTGTTTTAATTTATTTTTATGGAAAAGACATTTTTTCATTTTAAAGAGAACACTCAACTAGTCACCCACAAGTATCAGAACTTTGCGTCATCATGAGAATGACTCCAACTTGGATATGGTCAACAAGTATGCCACCAGCTCACATCAATACTATGGAGATAGGAGAATTATAACTCAACTATTGAAATAAATCATGTCTAATGCCTTGAGAAAAAATTAAAAAGGAAAAGGTGCACAAAGAGCACAAAAATGGTTTGAATGTGTTAGGCATTTTTTAATCTTTTTGAAATTGGTCTAAGTATGATTAAGATAGGTTAGCATTTATTGAGAAAAAGATTTTGAAAATCACTTCACAAAAGTCAAGGTTTATTGATAAAGTGGTTCAAGAAGGTTTTGAAAAAAGAGAAAAGATTTTGAAAAATTGGCATTGAGGCTACATCAAGACCACATCATGGATTGTCCATTCCCCTGACTATCAAACTTGAGTGTTCAGTATCACTAATTTGTTTCCCATATGTAAGGTGATTTACAAAAAAAAAAAGTAATTTATGCATAAAAATAATATCTACTATTTATATATAAACGGGATATGAGATTTTAGACTGATTTTTTTGTTTTGTGATTTTTGTTTTCCATGTGTAAGGACATTAATAATTTGTATAAGGGTGCTAAACCACAATCTTTTTGTAGTAGTTTTTTATTTGTATTTTATGATTTTTTTCCCAATAGGCATTTCTATTTTCTCTTTTGTGATTATCATTGGATTGATCCAATTGTAGGTGATGGTTAAAAAAAGTCAAAAATGAGAAAAAACAATCATGCATCTGTAGCACCTCAAATTTGCACCCTACCTTTTGTACATTCATTTCATATTAGGTCATTAACATAACATGGTCCACTTCATAACATTGCATTGTCCATTTGCCCAAGTGCAAGCCCACCGACAAATTAGGTCAAACTGGTCAGGAGAATCAGTCCAACAAGCAAGCATGTGCTATTTCCATTGGAACAAAACCCTATGGTTGATTTATCAAGTTCATATGGTCTAAAGATCATTGTGAAGTGGTTTGGCCAAAGATTGGATGATCAAAGCTCATCAGTCAAGCTGAATTTCAGCTGGAACCATAGAAAGTCAACTGTGGTCAACTGTGTCTGATTTTATGGATTGGAAGGCGTGAGATGGTTTGAAAGGCTTCATTCATGTCCATACAAGTCTCATTTGACATGCCAAAGACCAAGGTTGAAGATTTGGAGGTCAGACAAGAAGTTTCCTAAATTGGCAGGTGACCTGTAATTTCAGCTGCCCAAAATGGAAAGTTTTTCTCCCCAAAATTACTTCATCATACGAGCTTCAAATGGAATTTTGTCCAACATGAAAGTTGAAGATCTTGATCTCACCATTCCAAAAAGTCCAAGAACTTGAAATTCCCATGTGTGGTTGGCAAGATATGGTCCAGTCATTTTCCAAAAATGCCCAAAATCAAAGTGGCATAACTTTCACATGGAATGGCCAAATTGGATGGTTTTTCTTTGAGCAAACCACATTTGATGTGTACTTTCATAATCCATCATCACATTTTGCCAAAAGCCTTCACATAAAAAGGTCAATTTTCAAGTGTACTAATTAAAAAGCAAGGGCAAAATGGTCCAAATCTCAAAATACTTGGAATTTTCACATGGGACTTTTTCCAACACTTCCAAAATGCCATTTAGAACTTGTGTGAACTGGTTTTGGACTGATAAATTGGCTGCATCATGAAAGGGCATTTTGGCCACACACTTGAAAATGGCACTTAACACTAATCATCTCCATTTTGCTAATCATAATTAATTTTGGATTAAGCCTTGGTATATATTGTTAATTGTAACTGTTTTCAATAAGCACTAATCATTTTCTTCAGATCAAAACAGAAAATCACACCAATTCTCTCATTTTTCTCCACTTTGCACTTTCACATTTTTTCACAATTCACCAAGATTTCCTCCATTTTTTCGTGTTTTCTCTTGTTGATCATCATTGGCAGGTAGTTGGCAAGAACTGTTTGAAGGAATTGAAGAAGAAAACCGCATCAAACTCCAACTGTCCAAGCTTGTTCAACCATGGCAAATCAAAGATTCAAGCACCTGGAGCGTTGCTGAGCTACCAAAGCTGTTTCAATCATCTTCCTATGCGTTATGCTGTTTCTGTTTTGGTGAATTGGAGCTCAAATCCATCAAATTCCATAACTGCAATCATCAAAGGAAAGAATTCGATTTTCACCAAACTCAAAATCATGATGTGGTTATTGTAGAGCATAGTTTGTAGAGTGCGTAGCAATTTGTAGAATTAAAAATCGTTAGGATTTGAGAGAGAAATCTCGATTTGAAGTTTTGATGTAAAACTTTTTCTTGATCGATTCGTCCAGTACATTAAGAGTTAGGAAGTTTCATGTGGATATTGATGATGTACACGCTTAGACGATTCCAACGATGTATGATTTGCTTGTTTTGGTGCGAATTTGGTCATGACGAATTTTCCGGAAATTCTGTTGATGAAGACGATGCAGAACAGCTCAAGAACGAGCTTTGATCCGTTTTTCTGGATTCCAATTCGAATTAGGTGTTTGGCGCCACTTTCAACGAATCAGAACGCGCCATCACATTAAGTGATGCGCTGCGTTTTGGCCAGGCGGTGAAGAATTACCATAATGCCATCAGATCCAATTTTAATTCATTTAAAAAACCAAATAAACATTTCAATATTTCAATTAACTTCAAAAAATCAAAACAAATCCAATTTTCATCCAAATTTAATGGGAGTTTTTTTGTTAGATTCCAAATTTAATCTAGTTTTTTATAGGCATAGTAACTCAAGTTGTTCCTGGAGAATTTTTGACTTTGCCTATTGATCTTGTTCATGTGTATATTTTGTGTATGTTTTACCATTTTTAACATGAAATGATCATGCATTATCCAAATTGAATGAAATTTCACATGCTTGTTCTTGACTCATTGTTGGTGATTTTGATGTGTAGTTTGTGAATTTTGGATTTATGGTTTGCAAGTTATGATGTGTGCAAGTTGAGTGTGATAATGTGTGTCATACTAGGTTAGGTCAACTTCATGATTTTATTTGATATGCCTCTGCTTTGCCAATTGACCTCAAATTTTGCATGTGATCTCCTCTGTATGTCTAGTTTTGCCATGATTTTTTGTAGGAATTGTTGAGCCATTTCCTATTTGATTGGGATTTTTGCTTGCTGTTTAGACATTTTAGGGTTTTGTTTGAGTGATTGTCTTCCATGTCTTGTGAAATGCTCATACCACATCATATGAGTGTGAAATTTTATGGAGGGATTCATAACGTGTTAATTGTTACTTTGGCTTTGGTCCCATTCATTTCTTAATTGTTCTCACTGTTTTGCATTTGATTTTAGTTGATGCTTATTTTGCAACCATGTGTTGGCTTGTTTGGATTTCTACTGACTTTATGATTTTCATTGACCTACTTCCTCTTGTTCAAATGGCATGAAAATTGACATGTAGCTCCTTGAATGTGTCCTGTTTAGGCTGGAATTTTTGTGGAATTTATTGAGCTGTTTAGGTATTTGTTTGAGTAAGATCATTCTGTTTGCTCATATATGATCCATATTTGCCTAGTTTGACTTAAATTGTGCATGAAATGAACTTGGTGCATGGTTTTGAAGTGAGACCAATTGGATTCTCTTTGTAATTGATTAATCTTGGTTTTGATCATGTTTCACTTGCTGTTTTGACTTTTTCACTTCCTTTTGACCCTAGGCTTGTCCTAGTGGTCTTGTATCTCATGTTTGAATGTGATTTTCAGGTTAAGAAGCAAAATACCTTAAGGAGGTGGATTCACATTTGGTTGAGTTGTCTCATTTGATATTGTAAACTAACTTGGTTTATGTTGTAGGATGCTTGGCTCATTTGAGTTGCTTGCACTTTGGTGCATTGGATTGTGTTCGTCTGTGTATAGCTAATTGTGAACCATTTGCTGTTTAATTCTGTGATTGGTATACTGATGATATTTGATTGATTTCAGGTACATTAGTTGCTAATATTGCTTTGCTTTGCTTGATAAGCAATTTGCACTGAGGTATAACATTCTTGTCTCCATGTAGTCTGGAAGACCTGGCCTGTTACTTGTCCAGGCACCTGTCTGAAGTCCTCCTTAAGAGGCAATGTTTGTGATTATTTACTTTTGTCCCCAAGCAGGTGAAGACCTCTATGAGGCAATTGGCGGATATAAGAGATATGCAATCTATCTCCCGCTATTCTGTTGAGTCGTCCCTCTGCTCACACCACTGTGTTGATGCATTGGGACACTAACCCAAGATCTTGTACAATGTACAGTTGTGTCAGAGTCTTGAGTGTAGAAGGGTTCCTCCATTCTGAACCCATGCTCCTTTGTCTTAAGCTCTCCCTGATCAGGGATAAGAGCTGTGAAGTCTTATCTTCACTCACCTTTCATCAGCTTCACCTTAGCCCCTCAATGGCAAGGTTAAGAGCTAACCATACCTCTGTACAGATGACTTGCTCTTGCAGTCTTACCCTTTGATTGAGCCCTTTTGTGTGTATATAGTGTGTGCTACTTGTGAATGCTTGATTTACTGTTTGCTTGTGTTGAATAGGATAGGCTTGCTTCCTATGCAAGTTAGCTTCCTGTGCAAGTTAGCTAGAAACCTTGACTTAGGGACAACTTTGCATGATAACAGCTAGGCTTGAGTCGTAGTCTCCCTAGTTGTGTTTCCCTCTGTCATCTGGTTAGGCTAATCCTGTGTCCCTTCGTAGGGGAACTACGTCGCCCTGATCCTCATACCAGATGAGGTACGTAGGCAGGAGATGAGCAGATCTCTCCGGGCGCTTGTGTCTTTGTTTTGTCTTGTTGTGTGCTTGGAAGCTGATGTAAGTCCATCGAGTGGCATTCGGGTTCTAGTGTGGATTTTGTTTGGTTCGGATGCTGATGTAAGCCCAGTGATTGGCATTCAGGCTCCACGTTTGCCTTTTGTGTGTGTTTTTGGTTCGGATGCTGATGTAAGTCCAGCGATTGGCATTCAGGCTCCATGTTTGCCTTTGCCTGTGTTTGTTTGTGTGCGTGTTAGCCGAGCTACGGATGCTCTGATTCTCCTTCGTCCAAAGGAGATACGTATGCATAGGATGCTACATCCTAGCGAGCATGTGTCGTTTCCCCAGTCCGAACTACTTAGACTCTGATGTCTATGCCTGATAGACTAAGTAGGCCCAGGACGCGATGTCCTGCCGAGTCAGTCTTGTCTGTTTTCTTGTGTCTCTTCCAGCCAGGGTGTGTGTGTTTGAGCAGTGTTTTAGCAACCATTTTCCTTCCTTTTGTGCGTGGATCCCGTCGAGTACGACGGATGCGTAGGGGTGCTAATACCTTCCCTTTGCATAACCGACTCCCGATCCCATTCTCTTTGGTCGCGAGACCATGCTTTTTCCAGGTTTACTCTGAGCGTTTCCTTTCCCTCTTTTGGGATAAATAACGCACGGTGGCGGCTCTATTGTTCTTGTTTTCCCGCCGGTTTTTCGCGTAATGTGACAGCATCATGTTAGATAGTTCTCCAAATCCTACATGTAATTTTAGGTGATGTAAGTTCGTAACCCTAACTCACACTATATTAATTCATAAGATAGCATTCTTTTAGACTGTATGTGTAAGATTGAGTTGAATCAACTTGAAGAAGTACCTAAGGTATGCATGTTATTTGTATTTCATACTTTAATTACTAAGCTTATGATAGTCCTTTTTAGGAGAGTGCTATTAAAGATAGAGTTTATAGTATCATTTTCCTACAAACATGCTACTAATAATGTGTAGTGGCACTGAAACTAAGACTCCACTTTAATAGCTCTTTTAAAGTGCTATTATAGGTAGCCAACGTATAATAGCGGGTGATTTAATAGCATTTAAATGCGCTACTGAATATTAAGAGAAAAACGCTATTAAAACACTTTTTGGTGTATTGTCTATTGATTTAAGGTGTACTTTGGAATTATTGGATTTTTTCCTTTCAAGTTTCTCTCTTGTCATCATTATAGATAAATGGTTCCTTTCAAGTTTCTCTCTTCTCATCATTATAGAGAAATGGGATATGGGATTTTAGATTGATTTTTTTCTTTTCAATATTACTTTTTAGGAATTTATTTTTTTAAATATCCAAAAATTTCAAAAAAAATTCAAAAATATACCATTTTTCAAAATAATTACACAAATGGCCATTTTTGGCCAAATTTTACCCTTAGGCGCCACCCTAGTTGGCGCCTACCCTTAATGGGTAGGGCAAGTCGCCACTAGGAGTGACGCCTATGCCCATTCCATTTTTTTTTTTTTTTTTTATAAATGTTATTTTTTTTGTTTTTTTAATTTTTTTAATTTAAAAATTTATATTTTTTATTAATTATATTAATTTATATTAACACATATATATAAATAATTTTTTTTACAAGATATATATATATATTAATTTATATATATATATATATATATTAATTTATATATATATATATATATATATATATTAATTTAATTTATAAGTAATTAATATTATTTGTAAATTTTTGGAAAAAAAATTAAATTATATACGTGTAAATAAATATTTATACACATGTAAATTAATATATATATATATATATATATATATATATATATATATATATATATATATATATATATATATATATATATATATATATATATATATATATATATATATATATATATATATATATATATAAAGATATGATAGACAATATTTTTAAGATAAAGATAAAGATATAAAGATAATAAACAGAAAATATTTTATTTAAATAATAGACAAGACAAATATTACAAAGATATGATTAATCACATATGATGCGGTCCCTGGTACGATCCGCACGGGGGAGGTCTAATTACTCGCCTAGACGGTTCACGTGGTGGTGGTGCTTCCCTATTACCACCCCTTGCCCTAACGCGTCCCCTTGCGGTTTGCCGTTGTGGTTGGGTCGAAGTCCCTTCAGTGCTGTAGGAAAGACGGGTCCCCTCTGCGCCCTCAAAGCTTTGTCTCGGTGGGACAAACTGACTACTGCTGGGTGCACCCTCGAATTGTGGTCTTTGGTAGTTTAGGGTTGAATCGGGTTGGCCAAAGTGCAGTGTTTGTTGTGGTGTGTAGTAGTCCTGTTGGTAGTCCTCTTGTATACCCGTGTCGGGGCTAGGTGGAGGACTGGAAGAGCTCGGGACATTGTCGTGATGGAAGTGTTGGGATTGGTGGAAGTGGGGGGATTGATATTGTGGTAGGTGTTGGGAGTGTTGATGGTGGTGGGAATGTTGAGTTTGTTGTTGGTAGTCTTCATGGTATTGGGGTTGAGTTTGTGGTATGTATTGTTGATTTGGTTGGGGGGTGGACATGTGTTGTGGTGGTTGTTGTTGGTAATATGGTGGTGGTGGTTGTTGTTGGTAATAAGGTGGTGGTGGTTGTTGTTGGTAAAATGGTGGTGGTGGTTGTTGTTGGTAATAAGGTGGTGGTTGTTGTTGTTGGGAATACTGTGGTGGTTGTTGTTGTTGGGAATACTGTGGTGGTTGTTGTTGTTGGAAATATGGCTGTTGCATCCGGGGATCGTCCAAATAGAACGGGTCAGACACAATCATTTCTGGATTTGTATTTGCTCTATACCAATCGACATATTCCCTTGTCGGCTTCATTTCGTTTGGCGCCACCGGAAATTGTAGAACATAGTGGGCACGGTCTTTCCACATTTTACGAAACTCCTTAGCAAATTCCTTCCAATTTTGGGCATACCACTGGTGGCTGACTTTTTTTAGATGCCAAGGTTCCATAGACATTGGGGGGCCTGGGATTTCTTGATGCATTCCGAATTGAAGCTTGACACGGTCACTTTGGTGCATCTCCACAGTGGTGAACCGCATTATGGCCGTTTTTGCTGTCCAAACAGCTGCATCTTCGGGGTTGGGTTGATGTTCCAATCCCAAATATGGCCTCCAAATAAACTGCAAAGAAAAAAGTAAATATGTTATTTATCGAGAATGCATGATATTAATAAATCAGTTAGAAGCTGAGTGATTTAGTGGTAATACATCTTGTGCTCGGAGACGATCCAAGAGTTGACGATAAAATATAATTTTATTTTTGGGGGTAAGACTGTAATCCAGTCCGGTTGTAATGAACCTAAACAAAAAAAGATAAATAATATTAGTTACAAATATGTATAGAATAAATATACAAAATGAAATAACATCATAAATTTACCTAGTTGCATAGGGGAAGGAGTAGACATTAGGATTTTCTGGGGCTAGCCTCGGCAATCTCCACCACCCCCATGTTTGGAGCAAGAAAGCACATCCAGAAAATGTACAGTGCTCATTTTGTGCATTTTTACACAAAAAGCTATATAGGAATGCTAATACTGCAGAACCCCAACTATATGTGCTTATTCTATCAATGTCCCCGAGCAAACTCAAGTACATAAAGTTTATGCTATTTCCCGTCCCTTCGGGAAATAGCAAGTTCCCAAACAATAGCATAATGTAAACCCGGGTTTTTATGACTTTTTCTTGTTCGGAGGATTCCTCAGTCAAAGTTATGGAGTCGTGGTACAATTGTAGGCTAGATAATTTAATACCCTGACCCCTTGCTTTGGCAGACCCCTCATCCTCGACCAGATCTACCCCCAACATTTGAACACATATTTGGTTAAGCTGTTGAACATTTCCGGTGACAGGCTTACCATCTATTCTAAGACCCAAAAGCATGTACACGTCCTCTAATGTGACGGTACATTCACCAGTTGGTAGGTGAAAAGTGTGTCTCTCAGGTCTCCAACGTTCACACAGAGCCAAAATGAATTTGACATCAATTGTGGCATTTACGACATGCATAACATGACCGAAACCCGCACGTTGTATGTAAGGTACGCACCATGGGTCTGGATAAGGCATTGGGTGTGAACGTTGACGAAATTTCTTGGGATCCTTTAAAAACAAACAATATAAACAATCATTAGATTGGACTTTTAAAAAACTAATTACAAACATATGAAAGAGGCAATGTTCAAGAAAAACTTACGAATGAGGCAATGTTTGCCCTAGTGCCTCTGTGTTCTTGGCCCATGGTAAGAAGAGACATGACTGCAATGTAGAACGAAGTGGGGTGGATGAGAAGTTTCGCCGGAGTTCTCTGAATAAAAGTGTTAGTGGTTGATGAAAACTTGCAAGAATGACCCTCTATTTATACTCGTTTTCAAGTAGACTGAATATGCAAAAATGTGACAAGTGTAAGGCATGCGTGGTAGTGTTGGCATGCATTGGTAGTGTTGGCATGCATTGGTGCAGACTTGGTGGAATCTGATGATGCAAAACTTGGACACGTGGAAGGCATGCGTGGGAATCTTGCAGAATAGGTGCAGGCTAGGTGGTAGTGTTGGCATGCATTGGTGCAGACTAGGTGGGAGTTGTCTTGTCTTGGGGAAGACTTGGTGGAATCTGATGATGCAAAGGTGTGACACGTGGAAGGCATGCGTGGGAATCTTGCAGAATAGGTGCAGACTAGGTGGTAGTGTTGGCATGCATTGGTGCAGACTAGGTGGGAGTTGTCTTGTCTTGGGGAAGACTTGGTGGAATCTGATGATGCAAAACTTGGACACGTGGAAGGCATGCGTGGGAATCTTGCAGAATAGGTGCAGGCTAGGTGGTAGTGTTGGCATGCATTGGTGCAGACGTGGTGGGAGTTGTCTTGTCTTGAGGAAGACTTGGTGGAATCTGATGATGCAAAACTTGGACACGTGGAAGGCATGCGTGGGAATCTTGCAGAATAGGTGCAGGCTAGGTGGTAGTGTTGGCATGCATTGGTGCAGACTAGGTGGGAGTTGTCTTGTCTTGGGGAAGACTTGGTGGAATCTGATCACTACAACAAACAAGACCTTAGACAACGCTTTTTTTAGCCTTAGACAGCGCTTTAAAGCGCTGTCTAAACCTCCGCTGCTAAAGGTTTAGACAGCGCTTTTTTAAATCTTAAAAGCGCTGTCTAAGCCCCCCCCCCCCCCTTAGACAGCGCTTTGGCCAAAAGCGCTTTATAAGACCCTCTTATTTTAAATTTTTTAGGTATACCTTAGACAGCGCTTTTGAAAAGCGCTGTCTAAGCCCCACCCCCTTAGACAACGCTTTGGCCAAAAGCGCTTTCTAAGACCCTCCTATTTTAATTTTTTTAGGTATACCTTAGACAGCGCTTTTCAAAAAACGCTGTTAAAAAACCTTTTTGGCGTAGTGGATGATGCAAAGGTGTGACACGTGGAAGGCATGCGTGGGAATCTTGCAGAATAGGTGCAGACTAGGTGGTAGTGTTGGCATGCGTGGGAATCTTGCAGACTAAGTTCAGACTAGGTGGAGAATACATTTCATGGATAGGCAGTAGACGTGTCAAAATTATTACATGCATGCAGCTCCACCTTGCCTGCACCAATTCTTGCATGCTTTACACGTGTCCAAGTTTTGCATGCGTTGCTCTTGGGGAAGACTTGGTTGAAGACATGCATGCAAAGATGTGTGGGAATCTTGCAGTATAAATATTCACACACATTTTCACAGCAATCCTCACAAAACATTCACAATATATTCACAGCAATCTTCACAAAACATTCACAATATCTTCACAGCAATCTTCACAAAACATTCACAATATCTTCACAGCAATCTTCACAAAACATTCACAACATCTTCACAGCAATCTTCACAAAACCTTCACAAAACATGTCATCTTCTTCACAATACAAAATCAAAGCTCACGTCAATGGTGAGACTTATGAATGTGATATGTCTGGCTTCCTATTTAGAAACACCGAATGCACTCGGTTTTGTCTAAATAGAGGAGCTGACTTCTCTTATCTGAAAAGGAAGATTGAGTCCAAACTAAGACAACCCGTGTCCCAAATTTTTTATCAATAACCTTTTTTTTTCAGAAAATAACTCTGTCAAGTTTTATAAGTCATTGATACAAAATGACATGGAGACACAATACATGCTTCGTAACCATGAGTACTCTGGTTACGAATACATAGTGTTGTACATTGTGTTGGAACAACCTCAACCAACTCAGAATATTCAATCACAGGTTATTGATCCTGTGATTGATGACGAACAAGATGTTGAGCACCACGTTGAAGACGATGTGGTTGATGATGCTGAAGACGTGGTTGATGACTTGGTGAACCGTCATTCTGAAGACGAAGACCAAGCTCAAATACCTATAGCGCAACGCTACTCACCGCCTGCGCACTTCACAACACTTAACTTGGGCGAGGATGAGCCCTCATCAGATATGTTCTACAACCCATATATGAGGTCTGATGAGGACTTAAAGAAGGGTGACCAATTTCGGACCAAGGAAGAGTGTCTGTTAGCAATAAAGAACTGGCACTTGAAAAGTTGTGTTGACTACGATGTTATCAAATCAAATCCGGAAAAAGATACGTTATTGTATGCACAAATCCGGAGTGTGGGTATAGGTTGATGGCATCGTACAAGAAGAAACATAATGTGTGGGTGATAGGGTCCATATCTCAAGCTCACATTTGCGTCAACACCAACATGGCACAGGATCATCGCAAACTTAGCCATGATATGATCTGCCATTCCATATTACCTCTAGTTGAGGCTGATCCGTCACTGAAGGTCAAAACAATTATCTCCCATTGTGTGGCTGTTTTCAAATATACACCGTCATACAGAAAGGCTTGGTTAGCGAAAACCAAGGCAATTGAACTTGTATACGGTAACTGGGAGGAATCATACAAACAACTACCACGCTACCTGGCTGCACTACGATTGTATTCACCTGGGACGGTTTCTATAATGGAGACCTTGCCGGCACAATCCCCTGACGGAACTCGTCTAGAAGGTAATGGAATTTTCCATAGACTTTTCTGGGCTTTCCGTCCCTGCATCATCGGGTTCACATTCTGCAAACCACTTGTTCAAGTCGATGGAACTTGGCTGTATGGGAAATACAAAGGATCGTTACTGATGGCGGTCGCACAAGATGGCAATTCTAATATTTTCCCAATAGCCTTTGCATTGGTAGAAGGAGAAACGGCTGCTGCTTGGAGTTTCTTCCTTAAGAATCTTCGAACGCACGTGACTCCACAAGCTGGCATCTGTGTGATTTCTGACAGGCACGCTTCAATAGACAGTGCATACAATAATCCAGCAAATGGTTGGCATGACCCCCCGTCTACCCATGTTTACTGCATCAGGCATATTGCTCAAAATTTTATGCGGGAGTTCAAGGATAACTTCTTGAAGCAACATTTGATAAACGCGGGGTATGCATTAAACCAACCTGGATTCCAATACTACCGCCGGGAAATAGTGTTGGCAAACTCTGATGCAGGGAGGTGGATCGATAATATCGACAGAGCGAAGTGGACTAGATCATACGACGATGGGGTGAGGTGGGGCCACATGACAACAAATCTTGTGGAATCAATGAACGACGTCTTTAAGGGCATACGTAACCTCCCGGTAACCGCATTGGTGAGTGCGACCTATTTTCGGATGGCAACGTTGTTCGTAACAAGAGGCAGGCGCTGGAATGAAGTGTTGCAGATGAGTCAAGTATATAGTGATGCCTGCATGAAGTTTATGAGGCAGGAATCTGCCAAAGCCAGCAGCCATCGGGTTACGGAATTCGACCGCCACGGCCACACTTTTAGTGTCAAGGAAACAATTGACCACAACCAAGGGCTGCCCAGGCAAGAGTATAGGGTCCTAATACCAGACCGTTGGTGCGACTGTGGTCAATTTCAGGCCTATCGTATGCCTTGTTCCCATGTCATTGCAGCGTGTTCACACAGCCACTTCGATGCATTATCGCTAGTGTCTCCAATCTACAAAGTTGCAACATTGCTCAATGTATACGACAATCCCTTTCCGGTGGTAGCATTGGAGGCGTATTGGCCAGAGTATGACGGGGAAATTGTTTGGCACAACGAATCGATGCGGCGGAATAAAAGTGGTCACCCAAATAGCAGGCGCATTAGAACTGAAATGGACGTCGCAGAGAAAATGCAGAGGAAGTGTAGCATATGTAGACAACTAGGGCATAATAAGAACAAATGTCCATATCGTGGATCTAGTTCCACAACTTAGTTTTCATATTCATAAATCTGTGTACCAAAATCATTTTAAATTTAAGTTTACTTTTTATTCCAAATAGAAGATGACACTTGAACAACAAACACAAACATCTAACATTACAACACCAATTACTAAAACAAAAACAAATACTGGAACAAAAACAAGTACTAAAACAAGAACAAGTACTAGAACAATAACAAATACAACAACAACATGACAAACAACCATTAAAATCTAAGAAATTACAACAGTTAACACTATGTCGTCTGATCCATGCATCATTTGGATGCAATCAATGTCGCTTTCAACTTCAACCCACCAACGTATCGTTTCTCCAGTTTCAAATGAGAACCTTGTTCTAAGCCTCTGAATCCTTCTGATGACTTCACCAGGTTGGTAATCTCCCTCTAACCAAGACATCAAGGACCTTTTTAGTTGGTCTAACGAACGGATGTTCCAAAATTTCATCTCCATTGGGGGTTTCAAAGGCGGGAAAATAACATGCCCATCCCTTTTTAAGATTACTGGTTCAGGATCTGGGCGCCTTGATGATGTTCGCTGCCATGACGACGGTCTTGGGGATGCCATGAACTCAACTTGATACAGAAAGTGATAGGAAACAGTGGTGAAGAAAATGCAAGGAAATAACACTTTATTTATAGGAAAAGATCTGGGTTGTACACCAGTCTACTTAACCCTAATTAGTGTCGCACTTGATAAATTAACCTTAACATGATTAACCCTAATTAGTGTCGCACTTGATAAATTAACCTTAACATGATTAACCCTAATTTTCCCAAAAATTTATAAATAATATTAATTACTTATAAATTTAATTAATATATATATAAATTATATATATATATATATATATATATATATATATATATATATATTTATCTTATAAATAATTTTATTTATATATATGTATTAATATAAATTTATATCATTTATAATAAATCTAAATTAATAAATTAAAAAAAAAAATTAACAAAAAAAAAAAAAAAAAGGATTAGAGTGTAGGCTCCACTCCTGGTGGCGACTTGCCCTACCCTTTAAGGGTAGGCGCCAACTAGGATGGCGCCTATGTACAAAATTAGGGCAAAAATTGCCCAATTTTGTAATTTTTTTGAAAAATTGTTTATTTTTGAAATTTTTTTAAAAAACCTGAATATTTAAAAAAAAAATCACTTTTTAGTAACTACCTATTTTATTAATTAATTTATAAAAAACTATAATTGAAGAAAAAAATTGAAAACAGTTACGAATGACTCCTTCTATTGTTACATAACATGTTGAAACAGAATTTTGTCATTCAAAGACTGCCCGACAGTTACAGGAAATAGTAAATTATATACCAGCAAAGAGAAGCATAATAAGAATATGTTCTTTAGTTGTCTATATTCCAACTTTTCCATTGAAACATGTTTAAGCCTAAGTGGATTTTCCCTTTTATTAAATAATGAAGAAAGATATCCGTCTCTATTTTTTTTCATTTGCGTGGAATTGAATTTTTTGTGTGTGACTCTCTTTCGTCAGATTAAACTTTATTCAATTTTGTTTTTAATACTCATTCATAATTTGAAAAGAATTCTATGTTCAATTATTTTTTCTTTTTCATATCCAAAATTAATTCGACTTCTTTTAAATTAGTAATGACAATGAAAGAACCTAGGTAACGAAAAAAACTTTGTTCATATTTCAATGGAATCAAACAAATTTGGTGATTGTTTTCTATCTGTTTTTGTTATCTTTTTGTTTTCTTCATATTTATGTGATCCATGATACATGATTAAATTACAATTGATTTATATACGCAATCTCATAATGATATTCATACCTTAAATTTTGATCTTTAATTTAATTTAATTTTAATAATAGTCTATCTTTAAATTGTAGATATGTTTTATTTCTTATTTTACGAGTATATTTAGCAAATGACTTAGACCTTATTTCATTTTAATTTTTTTATATCATTATTTCAAATTAGATGATATAAAAGAGAGAAAAAATGATAATGAAGGATAAAAAACTCCATGCCTTTTCAATTTATTCGACAACTAGTGAAATACTTTCTTGGTTTTCTATTCTTTTCTCTTAAGTTTTGGCATGTATTGCATGATGTTGAATAACATGTTGTTGGATTATCTCTTCAAATCAGTAATCAATAAGATGGAGAGGGAAAAATAAATTAACATATTCTAAAAGAAAATTAAGAGAGAGAAAGATTAAAAATAGACATCTTTAATCATGGACATAAATAAAGCAACTTAACTATAAATAAATGGAATTTAGTATTTTATGTCGGTCTTATTTATTTCTTAATTAACCTAATTTTTTTTATAACAACAATTATTTTATTATATCAATGTAAACCGTATTTCTCTCCATTAACTTCTCTTTTATTTTGCAAAATAACTTATTCTATAATCATTTCTTTACAAAACTCCAGTGTCATATCATCTTCTTTTCACATTTTTACAAACTAAGTCATTTCAATTGAATTAGCCATTAACTTCTGGCATCTTCTAGCATGATCTTGAAGTACATGAGTTAGAAGTTTTTTTCGAATTGAGCACTCCATTGTATTATATTATTTGTTTCAATTATATGTATTTTAATTTTAATTTTGTAATGCAATTAATAAATGAGATTAATTACTATGCACTGACAGTATAAAAAGTTTTACACAATCGATTCATTACCATCACCCGTTTGCATTACTTTATAGATTTTTAAAATAAAAGTCAAATTTGTTTCAACATTCAGCGGTTATGATTAACTGATGATGTAAAATCCTTTTACTCTGTCAGTGTATTTCAATTAAATCATTAACAAATATTTTGTAAAAATTGAATAAATGTATGAAGCCATATCAGATATATTTTTATACAAATAAATTAAGTTAAAATTAAAAGAAAATACCATTTATATTTTCACGTGTGTACACAAAAAAAGCTAACAAATAGGTACAAAAGTGTCTATTTGAACGCTAATAATAATAATTATTATTATTATAATAAAAATAATAGAAATAACAATAATAATTATAATAACTTTAATAATACTTATTAAGATAATAAAAATTTATAAACACAAAAATCAGAATAAAATAAAACTTAAAAAATATTTTAATTATTTTATAATCTCTGATTTAGATGGGTGATGTGATAGTGTTGTACCGGGGTATTCGTTACCTTTAGATTTATTGACTAAATCAAAAGTAAATCATACAATTCGAGTCGCCGCCGCACTTCTATTTATCCAAAGGAAAAGGTTAGAAAGCGAACAAAAACTGAGAAGTTTTATCGAATCAAAAACTAATAAAAATGTCAGAGATCGGGGTAACGGGGTTGGTTATGCAATGGGAAGGTTTTAAGCACCCAAAACATTCTAGGTACTCTTAGGGAGCCCTTTTCACAACTGTTGTAAGGTAGGTTGGTTTTTGTGAAAAATTATTTGTGCAAACATGATTGGGGGGAATGAGAGAAGAATATACAAATTATTTATAATTTTTGTGTTTGAATGGATAAACCCACTGCCTACGTACCATCTTAAAAAAGATTAGGATCAAAACCTCGTAGTTCGGGGTAAAAATCTCAAAACAAGTTGGTGAATTGATTTGTCCAAAAGCCTTAAGATCTTTTGTTATCCAAGGGAGAAAACTCAACCTAAAACCACAAATTCACCATGTGAGGATAACTTCAACATGCTAGTGAGGGGGTTAACCCTATAATAAGCATGGAAGACTCATTGTCCATCACTAAGGATATAGGTGAGTATTATATCAACCTCAAGGATAACTCAAACCTAATAGCTAATGGTTATGAAAAGTTTTGGTAAGAAGTGACCATTGAAACCACAAAACATTTGAATGAGTTATATTTACCAATGAAAAGTATTTATAAAATATGGTCAAAGTTGACTTAAGGATTCAATTCAATATAAGTGTTATGAAAAGAAAGTTTGAAAATTAAAAGCATAATGCTTAGGTTTCTAATGTTTGAAAACAAATGTTAATGTTTGCACAAAAGTTTTGGCTTGGGTTGGAGGGAAGAAGAAGAATGGCTAAGTCCTAATCATACAAAAATGAAGGAAGAGAAATAAAACCACAAATGGAGTTCCCTTATTGAGATTGTTAAGAGTCCCACATCGGACAATATATGGTCTGAGCATGTCACTACGCCAAAAACTGGAATAGACAGCGCACCTTAGAGGGCGCTTTATTACAAAAGCGCACTCTAAAGTGAAGAGAAAAAATAAGGAGCGAACAACTGGAATAGACAGCGCACTTTAGAGGGCGCTTTTGTAACAAAGCGCCCTCTAAAGAGAAGCGAAAAAATAATGAGGAAATGGAGGGATACCAATAGAGGGCGCGTTTATGAAAGCGCCCTCTAAGGGTACCCTTAGAGGGCGCTTTTAAAAAAGCGGTCTCTAAGTCCATGTACATTTCCAGTTTATAAGGCGCTTTTGGAAAGCCTTAGAGAGCGCTTTTAGAAGCGCCCTCTTAGGCCCCCTTTAGAGGGCGCTTTTTTTACACAAGCGCCCTCTAAGGTCCCCTTTAGTAAACATTAAAATTATAACATATACTGCATGTCTCTTTATTTTCCCTCGCTATATGCTATTTCGTTTGCGTAACTGGGTTTTCTCTCTACTGCGATTACTCTCGTCCTCCGTTCGTTCTCCCTCCCTCCCTCACCGTCGTCGTCGCCGTCGCCTTTTTCTGCTGCTGCGTTCACGTTCACTGAGTTATCTGCGTCCACCGTCGCTGTTCACTTTCTTCTCCATCGTTACCGTCACCTTGAAGGTATTTCTCTCAATAGTTTGTATTTTCAGGTGTTTGATTAGGGCATTTTCTAAACTGAGTTTTACATTTTGTGCATTATGTTGATTAATGTTGTTTAGGGCAAACGAGCACTATATGGTGTTCATGAGCACCTTGTTGAAAATCATTTTTTGTTATTTTTTTTTGTATGATTTTGATCACTGAATGTTGTATGTTATATGGTTATGTAAGGTTTTTTATTTCTGATTGAAAACTGATGTCATCTGGAGTGTGTTTGAGCTTGTGCTTGGAAGTTTGATGATTATGGATGCAAGTTTGTTCATGTTCCAAACACCATAAGTTTGCATTGGTCTTTTGTATGCAGTAGGTGTGTGTGAGTTTGTATTCAATAATGATGAAAAAAAGAGAGAGTTTAGATTGTTGTAACATGAGAGAAATGGAAGGTATATGAATGTGTTTTTTGTGTAGCTTCACGAATATGGTCATTGTCTTACTTGGGTCTTATTGAATCATTTCCTATATTACAGATAAAATGGCTAGTAACCAAGACGATACCCATGACGCGAGTGGATCACGTAACAATGTTGAAAATGAAATCAAACGAGGATTGACTGTTATGAAGTCAATCATTCGTGCAAGAGACAAGGGTGAAAAATTCGAAGTACATTGGAGTGCTGAAGACCAACTAATTGAGCCTAACGGTTCAATGTTGGCAAGTTACATTGGTTTCCTTGTTCGACAACATATTCCGATTACATGTGATAATTGGAGAAGTCCAGAATTGAAGGTTGGCAAAGAAAAAATATGGTCCGAGATACAGGTACTTACCATATATTGTTATATGTTTTTTTTGTTGACTATTTGTTGACCATATATTGTTATAATATTACTTATAATAACACACTCCATGTGTATGTTTTTTAGAGATCCTTTCACATCGATGAAAGCCGGCAAAAATATTGTATTCAATTGGCCGGAAAAAGACTCCGAGGATTTCGATCCTTTTTGTCCAACAAATTTCTCAAGGATGAGGAAGGAAAATTTGTTGAAGCAGAACGGCCAATGAAGTATGCGGAGATTATTTCAGCCGAAGAATGGGATAACTTTGTCGCCAAACGAAGAAACGAAAAATTCCATGTAATGTCTATTAATTATGGTATTATACAATTGTTAAGTTACTTGGTTCTGATATGCCTTAAACTTTTTTATCCAGGAAGTAAGCGACAAAAATCGGAAAAGGGCATCAAAACCCGCGTATCCGTACAAAAAAGGGCGTACGGGATATGCACGGTTACAACAAAGAATTGTGAGTATATTCAAATGCTATGAGCTTATACATTGTCACAATATGTTATAATTGATGATCTTATAATCTGATTCAATGTGTAGCTAGCCGAGGAGAAAAGTGACGCAACATCTCTTCCGGAGCACGTATTGTGGAAGGCTGCTCGGGTTGGGAAGGATGGGGTTGTCGTTGAAGCGGTTCAAAATGTTTATGACGAATGTGTAAGTATATATAACATTATTTTTTTAATTATATCGAAAATTTTGTTATACATATAATTCATTTTTAATCTCCTCTAATAATATTTCAGGAGACTTTATCCCAAACCTTACCTTCAACCGAGGTCCAGGATTGCAGGAGCCTACTTAGTCGAGTACTAAATGTTCCTGAGTATTCCGGTCGTGTGAGGGGTAAGGGTTTTGGTGTGACTCCGTCGTCATTTTATAAAAAACCAAAAACAAAAAATCCTACCAACAAAGAGGTGATGGAGACCTTGGCGGAGTTAAGGGCACAAGTACGCGAACTGCAAAAGGAGAATGCAAGGTATAGAGAGGAAAGGCGCGGTTCCGAGGCAAAAGATACTAGTGACCGAGCTAGTATCAATTGTCAACCGAAATTTCCCGAGGTAATTATATATGTTATTATGAAATTAAAATAGCACTTTTTTACTTGACACATATACACGTTAACAATAACATATTTATTATTGGTTTAGGGCATTACACCTTGTCAGCTGTATCTATCATCACCAACTTATCGCATAGTTGGCAAGGGAAAAGTGCACAACACTTCGGGTGAATTACTTCACCATAATCCCCTCCCGGTGGGATATATGAAAGTTTCGGCTGACCTTGTATTAGATACGGAAGCGCTTCTACCATTACCTGACGTTGTTTCAAAGACAACGTTGATGCGAGATGCAGTCGGGTCCTTTGTTGGATGGCCGTCAGATCTAATTTTCCCAGATGCCGAGGTATATATGTTCTAAATGATTATGAATATTTAGTATTCACATTTCAATTCAGCTACAATTATGATATTTAATCAATCCTTATTACATGGTAATGTTAGACTCCTACAAGACCCACACATAAAGCTGGTAAAGGGATTTCAAGACGCATCGAGTTGGTTGCATCTCAAAAAGAGGTACAAATATATATACCCATTGAATTATATACGCAACGATTCTGTTGCATCACAAAAAGTCATGATTTAATTTATATGAATTTTTAGGTTCCCGGTCGAATGTTGAAAAAAGCTGGTAAGGATATTCCAACGAAGTCCGGGACAAAAACAAATCCTAAATCTCAAAAAGAGGTACAAATATATATACCCATTGAATTATATACACAACGATTTTGTTGCATCACAAAAAGTCATGATTTAATTTATATGAATTTTTAGGTTCCCGGTCGAATGTTGAAAAAAGCTGGTAAGGATATTCCAACGAAGTCCGGGACAAAAACAAATCCTAAATCTCAAAAAGAGGTACAAATATATATACCCATTGAATTATATACACAACGATTCTGTTGCATCACAAAAAGTCATGATTTAATTTATATTTTTAGGTTCCCGATCAAATGTTGGACAAAGCTAGTAAGGAAATTCCAACGACGTCCGGGACAAAATCTCAAATTATGATGCGTCTTGAGAAAATGGTGGAAGAGTCAGATATTATGCACGGCGCCATCCGTAGTGTAGATATGGATGAAGGTGTTTTCGGAATTGCTCATTCCGAATTAATTGCAAAGGAGGACATGCAACAACTTTTTGAACACGAAGAATTGGGCATCACTGTCATTCATACATACATAAGGTACTCCGATCAATCTATTATTTACTTAGTTGAACAATTTATTTACACATTTCAATGAGTAGTCTAATGTTTATTATGTTTCTATTTAAGGTATATGTATGACACATTGATGCGGGAAACTGAATTGTGTAACCGATTCAATTTTATTGCTGCTTCCCGTATCAACACAACGTTTATAACGAAAAATCCAACATCCGTAATGAATGAACTAGTCGATAGATTCATGGTGGCCGACGATAATACTACACCCAGTTTGTATTTTTTACCGTTTAATTCTGGAAACGGGTTAGATTTTCTTTCTAATAATTTCATTCTAATCTATGTATATCTTTTATGTAGAAAATTGTCATGCATCTAAATTTTTGTTTTATTTTACAGTGGTCACTAGGTGTTGGTTGCTATGGATCTTTCGAGACTAATGGTGTATTATCTTGATTCATTACCGGGTAATTGGAGTAAATATCCGAGTATGAAGAAGACGGTTGACGCGTAAGTGAAATTCCCCTAAATATTCGTGTGTATTTGTATATTTAATTATGTCTGTCAGATTGATCTCAATATACGTTTTTATTTTGTTAGGGCAATACTAAAATTTAGATCGAAAAAGAATTATCGTAATAGGAAGGACATTACCTGGGTCAGAGTTCAGGTATATATTAAGTTTCTTATTTTTGCTTATAATAGTGTTTGTTTTTTTGCTTATAATAGTATTTGTAAAAAATTAACTATATATATATATATATATATATATATATATATATATATATATATATATATATATATATATATATATATATATATATATATATATATATATTGTTTGTTTTTCTGTGTAGTGTCTTCAGCAAAACAATTCGATCGATTGCGAATTTTTTGTATTGAGATTTATGAGAGATATCATTGCGTTGAATCGTATAGACATCCCAAAAATGGTATGGAATAATAACTTAGGGTTTATTTTAATATTATCGGATATTTCATCTAATTTGTTACTAAATCATGAATATGTTTTATTCTCTTAATTGTAGTGCTTTGACGAATACAAATCTTACTCAAGAGCTCATTTGGATGAAATGAAGGATGAATTGTGTCAATTCATTATTGATCATAGAATCATATAGGTTGTAGTTGTTGTACATATATGTATGGAATGTTGTTGTACATGCATGAATCTCAATATATTAATGTTGTATATATGGAGGATTAATGTTGTATATAAATGGATTCATGTTGTATATATCAATGGATTAATGGTGTATAACATTGGATTAAAGGATGAAATCAATATGAATTTTACACTTTTGCAGCATGCGAACAGGTTCCCAATTAAATACCCACTGTTTTTCAAACAATTTTTTTTAAAATAACTAACACTTTAGAGGGCGATTTCTGTAGGAAGCGCCCTCTAAACACTTTACATTGACAACTTTAGAGGGCGCTTTGTCCAGAAAGCGCCCTCTAAGTTGGCCCTTTATGGACCACTCCAGAGGGTGCTTTTTTCTGAAAGCGCACTATAATGTGGCCCTTAAAGGGCCACTTTAGAGAGCGCTTTCTCCAGGAAAACAAAGCGTTGTCTTTACCTATGCCAGCACCACTTTAGAGGGCGCTTAAAAGCGCTATTATAGGCCAAAATAAGCGCCCTCTTTTCCCTTATTTGGCGTAGTGTGTGTTTATAAATGGAGGCAGTCCTCACTCTACCAACCGGTTTTGTGGGGTTGAGTTAGGCCCAATCACACATTCTTAACATGGTATCAGAGCCTCGTCTAATATCCAGTGGGCCACCTACTATGGTTTCCGCTATCGGGCCACCCACCATTTATTTCCACGCTCCAGATGTCCAGTCCTGGGCATGAGGGGGTGTGTTAAGAGTCTCACATCTGACAATATATGGCTTGAACATGTGTTTATAAATGGAGGCAGTCCTCACTCTACCAACCAGATTTATAGGGTTGAGTTAGGCCTAATCACACATTCTTAACAGATATCATAGTGATGATCCAAATAGCTCCCATCCTTTGGAATAAGCAAGCAAAATAGGCAAATACTCAAGCAATCAATCAATCAAGCAAGCTTTTAGGAGTCTTCCAATGGCTCTTGTATCTCTCCCTTTAGATGCACATGACAATGGTTCTTCAATTTGGCTCAAATGAGAATCCCTAGCACAAGAACACACACATCAAAAGGTTCTATAATGTCAACAAGGAATGGACAAGAGTGAGTTTAGAAATTAGGTCATTCCAATTCATCTTCAACATTAAGTTCTTTTCACTCCATTTTTGCATAGGGAATGTCCTAAAGTCTAAGTCCTTTTGTCCATTTGCATTTGGTTCACATCAATCAACACAAAATATAAGCACAATAGTATATACACAATTATGTGCTCAAGTGAGCAAAAGACAAATTGCATTAACATAAACATGTGCTCAAGTGAGGAAAAAGGTAAAAGCAAATGAATAATATGTACAAGAATATTAAATTGCATTAATATAAAGTGCAAGAATTAAATGTTAATGGTCAATTGTTAGTGTTAGTGTGCCATAAGGCAATTTAGCGCTATGTTAAGCAATCGTAAGTGGACTAATGTAGTAGTCACACCTATCTGAGGTCGGTCAATAAAATATAGGTAACAAACACAAGATAGAGATCTTGATTAGTGAATTAAGCTCCTACAACTTGCCATGCCAAAAGAAGATGAGAGATGATCTTGTATTGATTTAGGTTCTTTGCTTGATTAGGAAGCAACCTATCCTTAATGCAAAGCCATTCACTTGATCTATGATCAAAATGAATTATATTTGAATCAAGGAAGGTTAAACCTCCCATATATCAAGGCTAACCACCAATCTTTAACTCAATGATAAAAAAAAAGAAAAAGATGAAGAAGGAGATGAATAAGAATGAACATTAATGGAAATTCAAATGAAGTAATCAACATACATTGACCCAAGATATATGGAATCAAGGTCAAACATTAGTAAACAGAAGCAAAATGAAACTTAGAAGTCAAGAAACAAATAAAATATTTTTGGTATTTTTGGAAATTAAAATAATACTTGAATTAAAATAAACAATTAAAGGTCAAACTTCAAATCCATTTCAAATCAACTTTGAAAAGTCCAAATGGATCATCCTAAGTTCAACAAGGTCAAACAAAGTTTGACAAAAAATTTCAGCATTTTTAGAAACCAGAAACTATTTTTAATCAATTAAAAATGCATAAAAACTAACCTAATTGAATTAAAATCTCAAATAAATCTCAAATAAATCTCAAATCAATTAATAAATTGATTAGAATATTTTTCATAGATCCATCATTATTCAAAGAGGTTAAGAAAATATTTTTGTATTTTTTGGATATTGAAAACTATTTAAAATAAATTAAAAATAACCAGAAAAGAGAAAATTCATAAAAAATATCAAATAATAAAATAAAAAAGATTAAAAATCATTTTTAGAAACTAGAAATTAAAAGAGAAATAATGCCATTGGTCTCATATTTTTTGGAATTAAAATGGGAGAGATATGATTTTTTGAAATAAAATAAGATAAAAGAAATTAAATCAGAAATTAGAAAATACAAAATAATGTGGTGCGTTGGATCCAGGCTCATTAATTGAGCTGGCACATCCAAGGGCCCAGACAGGCGCGCACACCAAACGCTTTGGTCAATGATATACACACAACCATTAAAAAAGTCATAAAAGTGAAGAGATCAAATTGTAAGACCCCAATTTTGGCCCTAAGATCCCTCATGGCATCATAGCATTTCATGTGCAAAGCCTCAAGGATCATAAGCATCTTGGTTCCCCTTACTTTTGGGTGGGACCTCTTGTGAGTGGTTTGAGATCACCAAGCATGCTTGAATTATATATCATTGCTTTTCTCATTTTATTTACTAACCAAAATCACAAAAATATGTCACTAACATCTTTTGTTTGTAGCTTGAGCAATCACAAGGTCAAAAAGCTTCTAGGTGATCCTTGGTGAAAAAATATGGTCAAGAGAAGATGAAGGCAAGCATGGCGATGGTTCCCAAAGCTCTCATCTATAAAATATGCCTCCCTAGCATCTCAATTCATCATTTTGATCAAAGCAAGTCAAAGGGTTTGAGGTTTGTTCCTCAAGGAAACCCTAATTCATCTGATCACCCACAATGCCTTGCTAATGAAGCAACCTCAGTCCATGGTCAAATAAAATCAAGGTAAGTTCTCTAATTCATCATTTCATGCCTATTTGAGCTTATTTGAGTGTCCTCAGTCATCAATTCATCAAGATATGAGTTGTGGACTTGAGAAGTTAATCAGTCAGTTCATCTGACTATTTTGAAATGCATTGAGGCCTAACCTTTAATGTGTTGGTCAAATGGAGATGATCCCAAAAGAAAAAATGTTCTTAAGGAAAATATGAACAACTTTCATGTTCATAAAAAATTGATTTGAAGCTTGGAAGGTCATCTCCCATTCCAAGACATTATGGGTCATTTTGACTGAAACCCTAATTTTAGGTCAACTTCCCAAGAACATAACTCATTCATTTTTTATGATTTTGAGGTGGGACTTAATGCATTGGAAATCTTATTGTGTCTAATTCAAATGTTATGTTGAACAAAGTTCCAAAATATCAAAAGAAATACATGTGATAATGCAAAACATTATAGGTCAATTTGGACCAAATGCATTGAAAGGCAAAAAAGTCCAACTGCAAGTGCCCATAACTTCTTTATCAAAAATCCAAATGATGCAAAATTTAACTCCATATTGATTGTCTTGAAAAGATCTACAACTTTTATGTTTAAGGAGTTTCCATTTAAAGCTTTCATCATCAAAACAGAAGGGCTTGAAGTTGGTTCAGTTTGGCAAAATTCTCAAAAGCATGTTTTGCACTATGAACTTCATGGCCTGTTTTCATAAATTTCCACACTTCAAATGAGTATTTGTCCAACATAACATTTGTTCCTTATGTCAAGACCTTTCCAACCATTACCCATATGCTTATGTTTGAATTTTCTAATTGGCATTTTCGAAGAGATGAAGTTTTAGGCACAATTATGCAATTCATGATGAAACTTCATGCACAAGCCATTGCCTTGCAAATCACACGTCCAAACCTCCTCCAAACAAGCTCAACATCCGTTTGCACCAGGTTTTGGGCCTCACATGCGCCTGTACAGGCCCATGCATGGAGGACCCAATTCTCATGCACACGAATTCTTCATGACTTTGCATCAGCTCCATCTATAAATAGAAGGCATTGCTCACTTCAAAACTCAACCTGAAGGCGCCTGAAACCCTGTTGAATTGATTCCCCAACCTCTCACTAAAGGAACAATCTCAATTTTCTCTCAAATTTCAGATATAAATTTTGATCTCCTCGATAGAAATTTGAGATCTAAAGTTCCTTAGCCTTCATCCACTTCATCCAGAGATCACACTGCAAGCTTGAACATCAAGAATTCGTGCTCCTAAGTTCTTCATTTCAGAGGTTTACTTCAAACTTGAATCTCTTCGAATCTCATCATACATTGCCTATTTCTTGCTATTATTGTGTTGTCTGAAGTCCTCTTCATAGAGGCAATTGTTTTGAGTGCTTAATTGTTGAAATCCATGAAGTTCAGCATGAACACCATATTTTTCTCCTTCTAATTTCTCTTACTATAGGGATCTAGAAGAGAAACTAATGGTACAAGGGTGATGTACATCACCCCAGCTTTCCAATGATATGAAGATCGCTCGTTTCCATTAAGTTTTTAGAACCTGCAACTCTGGCCGGAATCTCCATGTTCGCCGGAGAAGACGGTGGTGTACACCACTGTCCGTTTGCCAGTTTGAATCCCAGCCGTTGATGATGATTTCCAGATTGAATAGTGGCTCTTGGATCTTATGACTTTTTTTAATTCCACATGTTACTCAGTTGACTAAGGCCTATGGTGAGCGCGCGCATGTGGAGCGTTTGATCAGCCACGTCAATAAATGAGGCTTGATCAGACGCCTCTCATTTTTTCTGATTTTTCTAATTTCCATTTTATTTCTTTTATTTCATTTAACTTCAAAAAATCATAACTCTCTCATTTTAATTCCAAAAAATATGGGACCAATTGCATTATTTCTCTTTTTAATTCTAGTTTCTAAAAATGATTTTTAATATTTTTTATTTCATCATTTGATATTTTTTGTGAATTTTCTTTTTTCTGGCTATTTTTAATTCTTTTTAAATGGTTTTTGATATTCAAAAAATACAAAAATATTTTCTCATCCTATTTTAATGATGATGGATCTATGAAAAATATTCTCATCAATTTTTTAATTGATTTGAGATTTATTTGAGATTTATTTGAGATTTTAGTTCAATTAGGTTATTTTTATTCATTTTTAATTGATTAAAAATAGTTTCTGACTTTTAAAAATGCTGAAATTTTTTGTCAAACTTTGTTTGACCTTGTTGAACTTGGGATAAATCACTTGGACTTTTAAAAGTTGATTTGAAGTGATTTTGAAGTTTGACATTTCTTTATTATTTTAATTCAAGTTTATTTTCAAATATTAAAAATGCCTAAAAATATTTTGTTCATTTCTTGACCTCCAATCTTCATCCCACTTCTGTTTGTGATTGTTTGACCATGATCCTCAATGTCATTGGTCAACACTTGTTGATTGGTACATTCCATTTCATTTAATGCACTTTATTCTTTCCATTTTTCATTATCCATTATTCATCTCCTTCTTCTTCTTCTTTCTTTTTTATCAATGAGTTAAAGGTTGATAAGTTAGCATTGATTAGGGAGGCTTAATCTTCCTTGATTCAAATCTAATTCATCTTGATCAATTGGTCAAATGAATGGCTTTGTATTAAGGATAGGTTGCTTCCTAAATTATGCAAAGGACTTAAACCAATACAAGATCAATTCTCTTCTTCTTTTTGGCATGGCAAGTTGTTGGAACTTGGTTCACTAATCAAGACTTCTAACTTGTGTTGTTGCCTACATTATTATTGACCGGTCTCAGATAGTTGTGACTTCTACATAAGTCCAATTACGATTACTTAGCATAGCGCTAAATTTGCCTTATGGCACACTAACTACTAACATTAATCATTAACCATTAACATTTACTTTTTGCACTTTACTTTTATGCAATTTACTATTCTTATACATATTATTCATTTGCTTTTTTTCCTTTGCTCATTTGAGCACATGTTTATGTTAATGCAATTTTCCTTTTGCTCACTTGAGCACATAATTGTTTATATATCATTGTGCTTGTGTTTTGTTTTGATTGCTGTGGACCAAATACAAAGAAATGGACAAATGGACTTAGACTTTAGGACTTTCCCTATGCAAAGTTTGGAGTCAAAGAGCAACTAGGCATTGGGCCTTTAGAGTGCTATAAAAGTCAAAGAGCAACTAGGCATTGGGCCATTAGAATGCTTAATGTTGAAAGATGACCTTGAAAGGACCAACTTCTAAACTCTTCTTGTCCATTCCTTGTTTGTTTTGCTAGAATCTTTTAATGTGTGTGTTCTTGTGCTAGGGATTCCAACTTGATCCAAATTGAGGAACCATTACCATGAGCTTCTAAGAGAGAGGGATCCAAGATACATTGAGGAGCTTTCCAAGAGTTCATTTGATTGTTGATTGCTTGAGTTTATACTTATGTGATTGCTTATTCCAAAGGATGGGAGCTACTTGGATCATCAATATGATCTCAAGAGGGGAACTCCATTTGTGGTCTTTTTCTCTTATCCCTTAGCTCTTGTATGATTAGGACTTTAGCCATTCTTCTTCTTCTCTCCACTCTGACCCAAGCCAAAACCTTTGCGCAAACATTTAACAATTGTTTTCAACATTAGAAACCTAAGCCTTATGCTTTTGATTTTCAAATTTTCTCTTCTTAACACTTATTTTGAATTGAACTTCTAAATCAACTTTGACCATTTTTGTACATACTTTTCATTAGTAAATACAACTCACCCAAATATCTTTTTGTGGTTTCAATGGCCACTTTCTTAAATAATCAAATTTTTCATAACCTTTAGTTGTTAGGTTTGAGTTATCCTTGAGGTAGATGTAATGCTCACCTATATCCTTAGTGATGGACAATGAGTCTTCCATGCTTATTATAGGGTTAACCCCTCACTAGCATGTTGAAAATATCCTCACATGGTGGATTTGTGGTTTTAGGTTGAGTTTTCTCTCTTGGATAAAAAAAGACCTTAGGGCTTTTGGACCAATCAATTCACCAACTCATTTTGAGATTTTTACCCCGAACTACGAGGTTTTGATCCTAATCTTTTTTAAGATGGTACGTAGGCAATGGGTTCATCCATCCAAACACAAAATGTAAATAAACTTGTATATTCGTTTCTCATCTCTTCAATCATGTTTGCACAAACAAATTTTCACAAAATACCAACCTTACAACCAATGTGAAAAGGGCTCCCTAGGAGTACCTAGGATGTTTTGGGTGCTTAAAACCATCCCATTGCATAACCAACCCCCTTACCCAGATCTCTGACATTTTTACTAGTTTTTGATTCGATAAAACTTTTAGGTTTTTATTCGCTTTCTAACCATTCCTTTGGATAAATAGAAGTGCGGTGGCGACTCAAATTGTATGATTTACCTTGGATTTAGTCAATATCTCTAATGGTAACGAATACCCCGCTACAGAAAAGTGGCGACTCTGCTGGGGAAGAACTTTGCCTAGTGGGTTTTGCCTACTTTTCATATTGTGTTGTATTATATATTGTTTTGTGACATATTTTCTGTGCAATTTGGGATTACTGTATTGTATTAATGATTGAATTGCTTAAATATTAATTCCTTGTATGCTTGGTAATCTTTGTGAGATGAGTTCTATACCCGAACTCGAGTGCACTTAGGATAGGAGAATTGCATAGTCTTGTTGACTTGTGTGGAGTTATTCCTTAGCAAGTTGACTTGCAAGTCCATTCACTTGGTGGAGGTCATGTTGGGATCAATAATGTCACACAAGTAGTTGTGGTTAGACATTACTCTTTCCAATATAGACCTTAGAAGCCAGGGACCGTAGTTTACCAATCCCATCTTGGCCTATTCTTAGGATGTAGTGCGAAGGTCGTTCAAGTGTAAGATTTGATACGATTGTTACGCAATACTACACCCATAAGAGTCTCTCTTGAGAATATTTTTGGAATACGAGTAGTCGTTTATCCGATAATATCCGAAAGATGGGATGATGACTATGGGAACCTCTTGTAGAACATGTTTGGCAGGTTAAACCCTAGTACACTCCCTTTGGATGGTTCTAAACCGAGACTCCATGCTCGTGACTTGCAACAAACCCTTGATTCATGGTTGATCCCTTCATGTGTCCTTAATATCAATGGAACTTGGGTGTTGATAAGGTGTAAACCATAATCCACCAAAATGGATGATTGATATTAAGGATAATATGATCTATCCCATGACCTTTGTTTGGTGTGCTTTGCTTGATCCTTGAGTGTGATTGTGGCAATCATGCATTAATGCACCTATTTGCATCCATGTCATCAAAATAATAAGAAAAATCTTCAAGAAACTTAAGAGGTCTATTTGCAAATTTTCAGACATGGAAAGACAAAGAAGGAATACAAAGAAGTACAACTTCAGACAACCAGATTTGAAAGAGCTAAGGAATTTGACATCCTATGTATTAGATCCCTTGGGTTTCAAGGCTCGTTTTGGGAAGCTTCTTCCTCTTCTGACTACTCAGGTGGATGAAGGATTGATGAGTGTATTGGTGCACTTTTATGACCCTTTGTACCGTTGCTTCACATTTCCGGATTTTCAGCTTTTACCCACGCTTGAGGAGTATGCCTATCTTGTGGGCATACCTATTCTAGACTAGTTGTCGTTCAGTGGCTTAGAGAGTATTCCTACTTCTCGAGAGATAGCTGACATGTTGCATATAGATGAATCTCTGGTTGGTGCTCATATGACTACCAAAGGTGGAATTCAAGGTCTCTCTTCTGAGTTCCTCATTGCTCAAGCTACTATGTATGGGAAGGCCATGAGTGAGGACGCCTTTGTGGCCATATTTGTACTTCTCATCTATGGGTTAGTGTTGTTCCCCAACATCGACAAGTTTGTGGATCTGAACGCTATTAGGATTTTCTCTACTCTTAATCCCGTTCCGACTCTATTGGGTGACACTTATTTTTCTTTGCATATGAGGAATGCAAAGGGTGGTGGTGCTATTGTGTGTTGTTTGCCTCTGTTGTATAAGTGGTTTATTTCTCACTTACCGCAGACGGTCGCCTTCAAGGAGAACAAGGGATGTCTACGGTGGTCCACGAGACTAATGTCTCTCACTAATGATGATATCTCTTGGTATAACCGTGTGTATGATGGCGTGCAAATTATCGACTCTTGTGGTGAATTCTCCAATGTGCCTCTTCTTGGTACATGTGGTGGGATTAACTACAACCCTATTTTGGCGCGTCGTCAGCTTGGGCTCCCCCTAAAGGATAAACCCAATAACATTCTGTTAGAGGGGGTGTTCTTTCAGGAGGATAAAGATCCCCAAGGCTTGAAGTCCAGGATGGTCCGCGCTTGGCGCAAGATTCATAGGAAAGGAAGGAAGGAGTTGGGTCCTAAGAATTGTGTCGCTTTGGAGCCTTACACTGCCTGGGTTAGGAAGAGAGCTTCTGAATATCTCATGCCGTACGAGTATCCGAGACCTACGCCTTTGGTTATGGCTGGGCCATCAACCCTCCCTGACCAAGGAGTAGAGGAGTTGAGAGATGAAGACCGTTCACGTGCTTGGATCCGTGAACGAGAAGAGTTGCTTCAGCAGATCAAGGAGAAGGATGCTTTGATAGAGTTCCTCGAGCATCAGGTTATTGATGATCTTGATGATGCATGGACTTCTCTACTTCCTCAGTCTTCTAGGTTCTGGAAGAGGAAGTACGATCGACTCGCCAAGGAGAAGGCAGATATGGAGGCAGCCTATGAGGAGGAAGTGAAGAGACTTCGTGCATCTTATCTTCTAGTGTCCCGAGCTTTAGATGATTGTTTCTAGGGATCCATAGGATGATCATTTTCCTTTTCTCTTGTATTTGGTTACCAATGCTGTACTCCTTTGGTGTAAAAAATATTTTCCAGATATCATTGATAAGATGTTTCCATATGTGATAAAAGTGTAATATTTCCCCAAATTTACAAATAGAACTCTAAAGTTCCTCTGATATAAAAAACAAATCATATGCACAAGCATTGCATGCATCATGTGCATAAGCAGGTTTTGCTCCAGGCTTCTTGTCCTATGGTCTAACTCTGTGTTCTTCATTTATTTTGAAGACAAGCTGACTCACCGGTACTACACCAGAGCCAATTCTTCGAGACTGATGGATCATTTGGAACAAGAGAACCGCGAGCTGAAGGAGGAAGTAGCCAGATTTACTGCCCTGTGTCGCATCCACGAAAAACAACCGGCGGGCTGAAACAAAAACAACACAGAGCCGCCACCGTGCGTTATTTATCCCAAAAGAGGGAAAGGAAACGCTCGAAGTAAACCTGGGAAAAGCATGGTCTCGAGACCAAAGAGAAAGGGTACGGGAGTCGGTTACGCAAGGGGAAGGTATTAGCACCCCTCACGTCCGTCGTACTCGACGGGATCCACGCTCTAAAAGAAAGAAAAGGTTGCTAAAACAAAACACATCACACACACACACCGAAACAACACAGGTGGGGTTAAGAGGAAGAGGGCTCGATAGGACATCGCGTCCTATGCCTACGTATCTCGTCTGGAACGAGAATCAGAGCTGCCGTAGTTCGGCTCACGCACGCCAAACAAACAAACAAACAAGCACAGGCAAACATGGAGCCTGAATGCCAATCACTGGACTTACATCGGCTTCCGAACCAAACAAACACACTCAAAGGCAAACGTGGAGCCCGAAAGCCAATACTGGACTTACATCGGCATCCGAACCAAACACACGCACACTAGAACCCGAATGCCACTCGATGGACTTACATCAGCTTCCAAGCACACAACAACCAAACAAGTTAATAGGGAGTTGGGAACTCGAGCCTATAACTGTCAAGCACACACACAAAAAGAAAGAAAAGTGCCCGGAGAGACCTCGCTCGGTCTCCTGCCTACGTACCTCATCTGGTATGAGGATCAGGGCGACGTAGTTCCCCTGAACGGGAAAGAAATTATAACCAGAGACAAAGGGGAGACACACTACCAGGGAGCTGTACTCGAGCCTAGTGTTATCATGCATCATTGCCCTATGTTATGGTTTCTACCTACTTTCACAACAGCAAGCTAATCCTATCCAGGAAGAACAAGCATGCAAGCTTCAATCAAAATAAAACAAACATTTCACATAGCACACACTATATCCAGTCAAGTGAGGCTCAAACAAGGGTGGACTGCCGAGGCAAGTCATCTGTACAAGGTAGTGTTCGCTCTTAACCCTGACATTGAGAGTCAGGGTGAAGCAGATGAAAGGTGAGTGAAGATTAGACTTCACAGCTCTTATCCCTGGCCAGGGAGAGCTTCAGACAAAGGAGCGTGGGTCCAGAATGGAGGGACCCTTCTACGCTCAAGACTCTGACACAACTGTACAAAGTACAAGATCTTGGGTTTGTGTCCCAATGCATCAACACAGTGGTGTGAGCAGAGGGACAACTCAACAGAATAGCGGGAGATAGATTGCATATCTCTATGATCCGCCAATTGCCTCATAGAGGTCTTTACCTGCTTGGGGACAAAATGTAAACAATCACAAACATCGCCTCTTAAGGAGGACTTCAGACAGTTGCCTGGCCAAGTAACAGGCCAGGTCTTCCAGACTACATGGAGAATAGAAATTCTACCTCAATTGGTTTAAAAACCAAGCAACAACAAGCAAGTTCTCAAGGAACTGTAAGCAACTTAATGTACCTGAAATCAATCAAGTATCATCAGTACTCAGACAAACCAACAGTAAACAGCAAATGTTAATCTGTACAGTCAAACACAAATTAATGCACACAAGTGCAAGCCATGAGCCCAAGCTCAAGCATCAAACCCTACAACACAAAACAAGTTAGTTTACAACATCAAACAAAACTCAATTTAATCAGCTTGCAATTTTCTCCTTAAGGCTTTTGCATTTCAACCTGAAAATCCAAACCAAATGTGAGAAACTAGACCACTAGGCCAAGCCTAGGGTCCAAAGGGGATGAAAAAATCAAAACAGCAAGTGAAAATTATCCAAAATCACATTCAAACAATTTAGAAACAAATTCAATTGGTCCCATGCTCATATCAATCACCATTATCATTTTATGCACAAAATAGCATCCAACATGCAATTTGCAACTTCAAAAGACCAAACAGAACTATCTTAATCAAAAGCATACCAAAACAATTCAATTAATTCCACAAAAATTCACACCTAAACAGAACATATTCAATGGATAGCATGTCAATTTTCAGCTCAATTGGACAAAAGGAAGTAGGTCAATGAAAATCAAGAAGTTCAGACAATTTCAAACAAGCCAACACAAGGCATTAACATAAGCATCAACTTCCAAAACTCATAAAACAGTGACAACAATTAAGAAATGAATGGGATCAAAACCACAATGACCTATAATGTGTCTACAATCCACATGTCAAATTTCATCTTCATCCAATACACTATGAGAATTTCACCAATGAAATGCCAACATGTGTCACACAAAGTTACCAAATGAGCACACAGGGAAGAAAATATTCAATCAATTAGAAAATGCAACCAATAAATCCAGCAAAATTCACATGTAATCTTGACATATCAATGCTCAATAATGCAAAAAATTGGCTCAATCCAACATCCCTAAGCACATCAAATAAAATAATGAAATTCATCAAGCTTGGTGTGACACAAATTGTCACACCTCTATTCAAAAATTCATATCTCAACATCCAGGTATCCAAAAACCACAAACTCTACATCAAAATCACCATCAAGGTGTCCAGAATATGCACAAAATTTTTTATCCATTTATTTGAAAGTATCATCATTTTATGAAAGATATGGCAAAGCATGTACAAATGTGACACTACCAAGCAAACCCTAGGCATTTTAATTTTACACACATGCACAAAAATAATAAAAATCATGATTAAATTCTACACATCTCAAGGATCATCATGAAAAAAGTCTCACTTAATTTGGATGAAAAATGAATCCTCTATGATTTTTTGAAGTTCATGTAACAAAATGTAAAAACAAATGAAAGAAAAAATGAAATGAATTAAATAAATATGTGACAATGGCATTCCTGTAATATTAAACTGCCAGGCCAAAACGACGTAGTATCGTTTAGAAGCGCTGGCGCTTCCTCATTGGCCAGAAGGCGCGGCAAACACGATTTTGAAACAGGCCATGGACAATTGAAGATCAAACACACGTTTCTCATCATCTTCTTCAAACCAATTTCCAGAAAAATGAAAAAACGAAAATCTCAACCAAAATTAACAAATCATATATCATCGTGACCGTCTAGCAACCTAGATCAAGGATATGTAATCAATTTAACCTAACTCTAAGCATAGCAACGGGATCGATCAAAAATAGAAGTGCACATCAAACTTTAATTCATGATTACTCTCTCAATACTCAACCAAATGGAAAACCACAAGCATCATGTTACTCTACATTGGAAGATCTTTAAAACGATCTTTAAAACGCCTAGCGAACGTTACGTTCGCTACACGCTCGCCTAGCGAACGTTCGCTACACGCTCGCCTAGCGAAGCAAACGTTCGCTACCAGCTCGCCTAGCGAGGCTGACAGACAACAAAAAATTTCGGGCTTCGTTCTGAGCCCATTAGGTCATGAAAAAGAGCATTATAAATACCAGCACTTCAGTAATGAAAGGAGGACGAAAAAAGGAGAGAGGAGAACTCTAGCAAGCAAACCCTAGCGCTCACAGACGGAAAACCCTAAAGGAAACCCTGAAGGAAAAGCCGGCGGCAGCAAGGTCACTTCTGCTCAATTCCATCCGATCGGCCAACTCAAGGTTACAATTCGATTACAAACAGATTTGCATTACTATTATCGCTTTATTTTCTTAATTTGCATGTGATACCGCTTTATGTTCTTAACTTGCATGGGATAATATAATTGAATTCATAAACATATTTGAGGTTTTGCATGTGAATTTAAGTGTGCCTGGATATTGTGAATGCTGAACCATATAATTATGTGTTGGATGCCATAAGCCATGCCGCAGGTTGAAGTCATACCGTTCTGAAATTCAAATCCCGCAGCCGCTCGCTAGCACATCGCTAGGCGAGCACGCAGCGAGTGTTCGCTAGACCTTCGCTAGGCGAAGTAGAGGCGAACGGGACAGCCATTGATATTTGTCATGTTCTATGCGTAACCTGATCTATTCTATGTTAATTATGCACTATTTTGCCTGACATTCATGCTGCTGTATTTTCTTTTGCGGTGTAATCCTCGATTGCACCCTGATTTGGTATGCTAACCCGTTTGTTGAATTTTGCAAAGGTTCATATGTCCCAGAAAAAAGACCGCCGTTAGGTCTTCCACTTTATTTGTGGGATACCCTTTGTGGAGGCTCACCCTAAATTGCTTAATTAATTTTAATGTGTTAATTTTAATAATTAATTTTAATGTATTAATTTTAATGTATTATTTTTAATGTATTGATTTTAATGTGGAGATTCATCATAATCACCTAATTAACTTTAAAATGCGGCCTTTAAATATGTGATCTTTGACCTCTCTTTTGCCTTACGATATTACGGTATTATGGTCATGTCCCGCGAGTGTGGGGATACACTTAGCAATGGCCCTTCGATTAAATCATCATAAAATAAATCATGGTCCCTCGGATGTTGCCTTCGAAAATACAATTTTGTCCCTCGATGACCCTTCGGTGTAGCCTACGGTTAAATGATGATCGTCCCTTCGAATGCTAAGGTATCCTTACAACTGTTGCCTTCAATGACCTATCGATGACCCTACGATGACCCTTAAACATCCAAAGGATAAAACTACTTACTTCTCAATAGTAAGGACAGTTTTACCCTCATAAGGATAGGAAATGCCCATAACGACCTTAGGAAGGTATAACTCTCAATTACTGGATCATAACCTAAAATATTTTCAACACCTCGCACCTTTCAAAATCTCTTTTGGAAAATCACCACTTGGTATACATTCATACTAGAATCATTACCGAGTTATATTTTTTTTTCAAACAACTTTCAAAACTAAACGAGATAACCACTTTGTATACATTCATACGAGAATCATTACAAAGTTAAACTCTCTTTTCAAAACACTTTCTAAGCCGTTCACAAGCACTTTTTCAGACAAGAAAAACAATATAAGTGATCCAGCAATTAAGAGCCCATGGATAACCATGGATACAAAGGGTGCTAACACCTTCCCTTTGTATAATGTACCTCCCGAACCCAAAATTTATTGAGGTCTTTCCTGTTCTTTTCCACCTTTCCTTATTGGATAAAAGAAAAGTCGGTGGCGACTCTTGCTATCCGCGACATTGCGATAAAAAGCAAAATACCCCAAGTCAGTTCACCGTATGACAGAACTGGCGACTCTGCTGGGGACAATAAAGAGAGGTTACCTTAAAAACAAGATCACTTATTAAAATTGTCTGATTTACTTTTAAGGGATTGCTTGGGTATCCTATGCTTGAGTGAAAGATCCTACACCCGGATCTAGTGTACCTTAGGTAAGTAGCAATAGATCATCGCGACTATCCGGCGTATACTGGAATGGTTAAAATGATGGCTACGGTTAATGTGACACTTTGGTTGTCCTGATGTTCCTCATGTTCACTTGAGGAAAAATTTGGCTTTCGCGTGGTGTCATCAAAGAGACCTTTAGAACCCTAATTGACTCATCCTGGCCATTAGAAAGTAGTGAGATAACTGACTTCGGTTCCGACTGGGGTTGGTTGAGACTCGATACTACACTCTTTGAGATTGGACTTTAGGGAAGCTTCGGTCAACCACTTGGTGTTGCACTGAAGTGGACTTAAGGAAAGGTCGATGATTTGAGATCCTTTTAGAACCCGGTTACTATTCTAGGACAGGTTGAACCAACCAAACTTCAGTGGGGAGGGTACTTACCTATGGAACTCATGCAAGCCTTAAAACCTAGGAATGATGGTTGTATGACTTGCTTGTGCTTGTTGTTTACTTAACATTATAACATCATAACATCATGACATCATAACATCATGGCATTGTACTAACCATTTCGAGGACTTAGGGATTTAACTTTGCTCCGTTTTGTAAAAAAAAAAAAAAAAAAAAAAAAAAAAAAAAAAAAAAAAAAGGTTTCCTTTTTTTTATTGGTTTACGTAAAGTTAAATTCCAAAAGTCCTTGAAAACATTTCATACATTGCATAGCATAACATAACATTGCATAACAGGTACTCTAAAGGGATCAATGTTCTCACGGTTTTCCTCCAAACAGAAAAATGGATCTCGAACAAACTGTCAAAGATCTCCAGACTCAGAATGCTCAATTCAAGGAGATGATGCTAAGCTTATCCAAGGGGCAGGAGGAACTGAAGGCTTTTTTGGTCGAAAAGAAGAAAGACAAGAAAGCTGTGAGTTTCATTAACCCGGGAAGAAGGCGTAAAGGACAGGCCGCAGGAGTCAAGTTTGGAATCCCGAATGGTCCAGAAGAGGGGGCGGAGAATGATTTAGAGGAAGAGAATGCTGATTTCTCCAACCCTGAGGATGACGATGAAGATTATGAAAATGAACAGTACTCTCCAAGAGATGATAAGTACAAGTTGCTGGAAGAACGTATGCTAGCTATGGAGGGTCAGAAGGCGCCCGGTCTGGATTTCGAAAGTTTGGGTCTGGTCTCCGATGTGACCATTCCCCGCAAATTCAAAATCCCCGCTTTCACTCAGTATGATGGGGCATCTTGTCCTCAGATGCATCTGAGAGCTTACGTGAGAAAGATTCAGCCGTATACCACTAATAAGAAGCTCTGGATCCATTTCTTCCAAGAGAGTCTGTCTGGCGCACAATTGGAGTGGTATTATCAGCTCGAGAGCTCTGACATCCACACATGGACTGATTTAGCAACTGCTTTCTATAAACAGTACCAGTATAATTCTGAACTAGCGCCTACTCGGCTACAGTTGCAGAATATGACTATGGGATCTAAAGAAAGTTTCAAAGAATATGCTCAAAAGTGGAGAGATTTGGCTGGCAGAGTCAAACCCCCTATGACTGATCGAGAATTAGTGGACATGTTCATGAGCACACTGACTGGCCCATTCTACAGCCATCTATTGAGGAGTTCCTCATTGGGTTTCACTGAACTTATATTAACAGGTGAACATGTTGAAATTGGCATTCGAAGTGGGAAGATACAGGCGACTATCTTTGATCCTCCGGAGACTCCTAATGGCATCACTGCCCCTCTGCCTAATCATGACGAGACTGTCAATGCTGTGGAAGATACTGATAACGATTATGACTTGGATAGCTGGATTTTCCCAACAATTGGTGACGGACCCAATAATTGGAAGGCTGAAGACACTATCCCGATTTCCTTTAGTCAGGAGTAATTGTTATTGCTATTTTTGTGTTTCAAAGCATTGTGTCTATACCCGGGGCATAATAGCTAATTTTTCAAGGGTTTTGTCATTTCATAAGCATATTCATATTCAATAAATCAATGGACTTTTTGCATTCAAATATTGCGCTCTTTATCTTTCCTGTCATTTTTTTCAAAACAAGCTATGTTTTCTTGCACACACGCACGTAACAGTTTTCCGATCCATATCCACTCTGGATCCTGTTGATAATAGTTCTGCTACTGTTCATTATGACTTTGAAAATCCGATCTACCAAGCCGAGGATGGAAGTGAGGAAGATTGTGAAGTCCCTAGAGAACTTGCCAGACTGGTACTACAAAAGACTATACAGCCGCATGAGGAATCAATTGAAATTGTAAATCTGGGTACTGAAATAAACAAGAGAGAAGTCAGAGGTTTCTTGGGGCACTCGAATTACATTGCCCGATTCATTCCACACTTGACTGCTACCTGCAAACCCATCTTCAAATTACTAAAAAAGAAAAATCAAGAGATGGTATGGAATGATGAATGACAAAATCAAGAAGTATCCCCAAGAACCTCCAATTCTGATGCTACCAGTTGAAGGAAGACCTCTAACTATGTATTTGACCGTGTTAGAAAATTCAATAGGGTGTGCTGGGGCAACATGACGAGTCTGGTCGAAAAGAGCATGTCATACACTGCCTTAGCAAAAGGTACCGACTGTGAAACAAGATACTCACAGCTCGAGAAAGCTTGCTGCGCTTTGGCTTGGGCTGCTCGCCGACTAAGACAGTATATGTTGAATCATACCACTTTATTGATTTCTAAGATGGATCTTATCAAATATACATTCGAGAAACCTGCTGTCTCCCGGAAGAGTTATCACTGATAATGGTACTAAACTGAACTCTGCATGCAGTTCAAAATAAAACACCATAACTCTTCTCCGTACCGGCCAAAGACGAACGACGCCGTGGAGGCTGCTAACAATATCAAGAATATGACAGTAACATACAAAGACTGGCATGAGATGTTACCTTTTGCTCTTCATGGTTACCGCACTTCAACAGGGGCAACCCCTTTCTCTTTAGTCTATGGAATGGAAGCCGTCTTACCAGTGGAAGTTCAGATTCCCTCTTTAAGAATCATGAAAGAGGCGGGCTTAGATGAAGATGAATGGATTCAGACTCGACTCGATCAGATAAATTTGATTGAAGAGACTCGCGGCTGTTTGTCATAGTCAGATATATCAGAAACGCATGACCCAGGCATTCAACAAAAAGGTCAAGAGACGGGTGTACCAAATCGGCGACTTAGTTATCAAGCGTATCATTCTACCACAAGGTGATCCCAGGGGCAAATGGACTCCCACATACGAAGGGCCATTTGTAGTTAAGAAGGTATTCTCTGGTGGAGCCATGATGCTTGCTACAATGGACGGCGAAGAGTTCCCGCATCCTGTGAATGCTGACATAGTTAAAAAATACTACGCATAAAAGAGACCCGCTAGGTCGACGTACCTAGGCAAAAGTAAGGGCATCCCGGCGAACCAAAAGGGTTCGGGCAAAAATTAGGGATAAACATATAAAGACGTACACCCGGCAAGTCGAAAACCTGAAAAGGCGGCTTGAGCAAAAAAGGGTATCCCGGTGGACTGAAAACCTGAAAAGGCGGTCCAGGAAAAAATTAGGGATTAAAGCGTATGACTATGCCCCGTTCTCTGTCTGCTTCAACCAAGTTCAAAGGACTGAACAAGCTAATCACTTCTATCCGACAGCAGGAGATGAGAGGCTTGAAGACATAATGACAGTAGTGGAATTAAAATCAACAGGACTTTTTCTGCATAGCTTTGTCTTCGTTTCTTGACGATTTCCTCTTACTAGGATTTCTGTCTCCTTGTACACAAATTGGCTGTTTATAGGCCCTCTTTCAAAATCAATACAATTTCATTTCCAAGAAGATGCTTTTGTTTTACTTTCTCTGTTTTGTTTGCGTAAACGTCCATTGACTTAACTTGAATTGATATATGCATTTGAATATGATCAATGTTTACCAAAAATACATGCCTAGAATAGTAATAGCAATTACTACAGGATTTCAGGATCGAGGAGAAGGTCTAACCAGGCTTTCCGATGAATCTGTTGCCAATTCTATTCCCCGGCTAAGCCAGTTATTCCCCAGAAGAAATGGGCATCACTAGACGAATTGGTCATCTCTTCTATCCCCAGCCAGGCTCTGTCGAATGTTTCTACCATCAGACAGAAATCAAATCCCCCAGCTGAGACAGGGTCATCAATACAAGTATCGCCGACCCGAAGACTGAGATTTGTTTCCCCAGTAGAGTCCCCTGGAAGAACGTTTCAGACACATAGTGCATTCATTACATCACTTCACATCACATACCTACATACAATGTTCATTCCGCATCATATACATTACATCATTTCATAACATATACATGCATATAATGTTCGCATTCATTCCAGACGCATAATTCACTCATTACATCATTTCACAGCATACGCATGCATACAACATTTGTATCTCATGCATCATGACATGGCATGAAGCTAACTTTATTTTTCAGGTCAATTATCCTCCTGACATAGTCAAAACAAAGGTCCATTCAGACGGACATCCTTATCAATTACATTAAGAATTCAACTACATCTTTCAGATACACTCCATGACAACATTCATTCTGACATCCTCCTAACGATGGCATCTATAAGCCCATCCCAGACATTTATTGCAAATTCAGCATATACAAATACTATCAGATGCTACCTAGTGTACGGTACATTTCTGAAGTGTAGTCTAGTGTACGACTACCCCCTTTTATCATCAGATTCAGCCTTATGGACGGCTCATTCTGCTCTGATACGGTCTAATGCACGACCCAGTTAGACATTCGTCTCCTCAGATGCTACCTAGTGTACGGTACATTTCTGAAGTGTAGTCTAGTGTACGACTACCCCCTTTTATCATCAGATTCAGCCTTATGGACGGCTCATTCTGCTCTGATACGGTCTAATGCACGACCCAGTTAGACATTCGTCTCCTCAGGTGCTACCTAGTGTACGGTACATTTCTGAAGTGTAGTCTAGTGTATGACTACCCCCTTTTATCATCAGATTCAGCCTTATGGACGGCTCATTCTTCTCTGATACGGTCTAATGCACGACCCAGTTAGACATTCGTCTCCTCAGATGCTACCTAGTGTACGGTACATTTCTGAAGTGTAGTCTAGTGTACGACTACCCCCTTTTATCATCAGATTCAGCCTTATGGACGACTCATTCTGCTCTGATACGGTCTAATGCACGACCCAGTTAGACATTCGTCTCCTCAGATGCTACCTAGTGTACGGTACATTTCTGAAGTGTAGTCTAGTGTACGACTACCCCCTTTTATCATCAGATTCAGCCTAATGAACGACTCATTCTGCTCTGATACGGTCTAATGTACGACCCAGTTAGACATTCGTCTCCTCAGATGCTACCTAGTGTACGGTACATTTCTGAAGTGTAGTCTAGTGTACGACTACCCCCCTTTTGTCATCAGATTCAGCCTTATGGACGGCTCATTCTGCTCTGATACGGTCTAATGTACGACCCAGTTAGACATTCGTCTCCTCAGATGCTACCTAGTGTACGGTACATTTCTGAAGTGTAGTCTAGTGTACGACTACACCCTTTTATCATCAGATTTAGCCTAATGGACGGCTCATTCTGCTCAGATATAGTTTAATGTACAACCAAGTCAAACCTTCATCTTCTCAGATGCTACCTAGTGTACGGTACATTTCTGAAGTGTAGTCTAGTGTACGACTACCCCCTTTTATCATCAGATTCAGCCTAATGGACGGCTCATCCTGCAACTCCAATACAGTCTATCATAAGACCCATTTGGATCTTTAACTCAAAGACAGTCTAATGTACGACCAAGTTAGTCCTTCAAATCTTCAAATACCACTCAAAGACAGTCTAATGTACGACCAAGTTAGACCGTCAAGTCCTCAGATTCTGCTCAGTGACAGTCTAATGTACGATCAAGTTAGACCAGATTCTGCTCAGTGACAGTCTAATGTACGACCAAGTTAGACCGTCAAGTCCTCAGATTCTGCTCAGTGACAGTCTAATGTACGATCAAGTTAGACCAGATTCTGCTCAGTGACAGTCTAATGTACGACCAAGTTAGACCGTCAAGTCCTCAGATGCTACCTTCGGACAGGTACATTTCTGAATGGTAGTCCAGTATACGGCTACTCCCTTGCTCAGATGCTACCTTCGGACAGGTACATTTCTGAATGGTAGTCCAGTATACGGCTACTCCCTTACTCAGATGCTACCTTCGGACAGGTACATTTCTGAATGGTAGTCCAGTATACGGCTACTCCCTTACTCAGATGCTACCTTCGGACAGGTACATTTCTGAATGGTAGTCTAGTATACGGCTACTCCCCTACTCAGATGCTACCTTCGGACAGGTACATTTCTGAATGGTAGTCTAGTATACGACTACTCCCTTTTCAGCAGATTCAGCCCAACGGACGGCTCACTCTGCTCAGATATGGTTTAATGTACGACCAAGTTAGACCTTCATCCCCTCAGATGCTACCTTCGGACAGGTACATTTCTGAATAGTAGTCTAGTATACGACTACTCCCTTTTCAGCAGATTCAGCCTAACGTACGGCTCATTCTGCAACTCAGATACGATCTAGCGTACGATCCATTCTGATCTTTCATCCCCAGCAAAGTCATCCGCCTAATGAATAACTCACTCTGGTATTCAGACACGGTCTAATATACGATCCATTCTGATCCCTTATCCCCAGCAGTATATAGCATACTCTGACTCCCCAGCGAAGTCAACAGCATGATGGATGACTCACTATACGGTCTAGCGTATGACCCGGTATGACATTCATGTCTTCAGACATCGTCTAACGTACGACGCAATCGGAAGCTCGTCATCGAACTACCTGGATGGCATCTTTATGCCCATCCCCATCGAGACTAATGGACAAGCGCAAATTTTCGGGGCATTCTAGTGTTCAATAATCTTTCACCTCCAGACCGCGAACGGCACATACCATTCTACTCTCTCGATTCAAGAATATTGAACAGGGGCAACTGTCATACCCCAAAATTTGCCCATTAATATTTCAAGACATTTTTCAAGGCATTCCGAATCATTTTTATGACACTGATCTCAAAGGAACGAAGGCCCAGCTCACGAATGGCCCAATCCAGAAAATGGCCCAAACTGGTCTGTTCGCTACACGCTCGCCTAGCGAAGCAAACGTTCGCTACCAGCTCGCCTAGCGAACGTTCGCTACACGCTCGCCTAGCGAAGCAAACGTTCGCTACCAGCTCGCCTAGCGAGGCTGACAGACAACAAAAAATTTCGGGCTTCGTTCTGAGCCCATTAGGTCATGAAAAAGAGCATTATAAATACCAGTACTTCAGTAATGAAAGGAGGACGAAAAAAGGAGAGAGGAGAACTCTAGCAAGCAAACCCTAGCGCTCACAGACGGAAAACCCTGAAGGAAAAGCCGGCGGCAGCAAGGTCACTTCTGCTCAATTCCATCCGATCGGCCAACTCAAGGTTACAATTCGATTACAAACAGGTTTGCATTACTATTATCGCTTTATTTTCTTAATTTGCATGTGATACCGCTTTATGTTCTTAACTTGCATGGGATAATATAATTGAATTTATAAACATATTTGAGGTTTTGCATGTGAATTTAAGTGTGCCTGGATATTGTGAATGCTGAACCATATAATTATGTGTTGGATGCCATAAGCCATGCCGCAGGTTGAAGTCATACCATTCTGAAATTCAAATCCCGCAGCCGCTCGCTAGCACATCGCTAGGCGAGCACGCAGCGAGTGTTCGCTAGACCTTCGCTAGGCGATCGAAGTAGAGGCGAACGGGACAACCATTGATATTTGTCATGTTCTATGCGTAACCTGATCTATTCTATGTTAATTATGCACTGTTTTGCCTGACATTCATGCTGCTGTATTTTCTTTTGCGGTGTAATCCTCGATTGCACCCTGATTTGGTATGCTAACCCGTTTGTTGAATTTTGCAAAGGTTCATATGTCCCAGAAAAAAGACCGCCGTTAGGTCTTCCACTTTATTTGTGGGATACCCTTTGTGGAGGCTTACCCTAAATTGCTTAATTAATTTTAATGTGTTAATTTTAATAATTAATTTTAATGTATTAATTTTAATGTATTATTTTTAATGTATTGATTTTAATGTGGAGATTCATCATAATCACCTAATTAACTTTAAAATGCGGCCTTTAAATATGTGATCTTGGACCTCTCTTTTGCCTTACGATATTACGGTATTATGGTCATGTCCCGCGAGTGTGGGGATACACTTAGCAATGGCCCTTCGATTAAATCATCATAAAATAAATCATGGTCCCTCGGATGTTGCCTTCGAAAATACAATTTTGTCCCTCGATGACCCTTCGGTGTAGCCTACGGTTAAATGATGATCGTCCCTTCGAATGCTAAGGTATCCTTACAACTGTTGCCTTTAATGACCTATCGATGACCCTACGATGACCCTTAAACATCCAAAGGATAAAACTACTTACTTCTCAATAGTAAGGACAGTTTTACCCTCATAAGGATAGGAAATGCCCATAACGACCTTAGGAAGGTATAACTCTCAATTACTGGATCATAACCTAAAATATTTTCAACACCTCGCACCTTTCAAAATCTCTTTTGGAAAATCACCACTTGGTATACATTCATACTAGAATCATTACCGAGTTATATTTTTTTTTCAAACAACTTTCAAAATTAAACGAGATAACCACTTTGTATACATTCATACGAGAATCATTACAAAGTTAAACTCTCTTTTCAAAACACTTTCTAAGCCGTTCACAAGCACTTTTTCAGACAAGAAAAACAATATAAGTGATCCAGCAATTAAGAGCCCATGGATAACCATGGATACAAAGGGTGCTAACACCTTCCCTTTGTATAATGTACCTCCCGAACCCAAAATTTATTGAGGTCTTTCCTGTTCTTTTCCACCTTTCCTTATTGGATAAAAGAAAAGTCGGTGGCGACTCTTGCTATCCGCGACATTGCGATAAAAAGCAAAATACCCCAAGTCAGTTCACCGTATGACACACACCAAAAATGCACTTAAATCCACTTGAAATTTGACTTTTTGCTATGAGTATTTTTGATGAATTTGGACCATACACCATGAAAGTACATGTGAAATGGGGTTTGCTCACAAAAATATCACCCAATTTGGACATTCCATGTGAAAGTTATGCCACTTTGATTATAGGTATTTTTGGAAAATGAATGGACCATAACTTGTCAACCATACATGGGAAATTCAAGTTCTTGGACTTTTTGGAAAGGTGAGATCAAGATCTACAACTTTCATGTTGGACAAATTTCCATTTGAAGGTTTTTTGGACATGTAATTTTGTGGTGAAAAACTTTCCATTTTTGGAAACTTCCATTACAAGTCACTTTCTATTTTTGGCAATTTTTGTCCTGACTTTATTTTCTTCATTCTTGATGTCTGAAATGTCAAATGAAACTTATTTCAACATGAATGAAATGTATCCAACTCTCTCCCACCTCCAAATCCACAAAATCAAGCACAGTTGACCACAGTTGACTTTTTCAACCGATAGATGAATTTGGCAATGCACTGATCAAGCTGAGCCCCAATCCTCTGATGAAATGGCTAAAGGATGAAACCCTAAATGTCATAAGCTCAATACAATCATGAAATGATCCCCATATCCATTATAGACCCCATCTCCATGCCATGCCCTGATTGGCCCAATTCAACTGATTAGGGTTGACCAGTGGTCAAAACCCTGATCTCAAGGTATCTTGATCACTCACTTGGATCCCTTGGATGATAACAAGACCATGATGATGATGATGTACCATTCCACCCAAGATCAAGACCAATCTCCCTGAGAAATCATGAAACCCTAATTCATAGCCCAATCCTCAGATGACTAATGATCAGTCAATAAAACCCTAGGCTTGCATCTCCACCTCTTATCTTCTGACCAAGACTTAGGAGGATGACTTGCACAATGTAACCACATAATATGCAATTATGCAATGCCTAATGACCTAAAAATGATATGCAATATGTTAAGCTAGTCCCAAGAGAGGAGGGCAAATTTTGAGGTGTTACAGCTGCCCCTATTCAATCCACTGTGAACCTGTCGATATGAATAGCCTCGGCTTTCAGATGATCAGGATGAAGAGTGATTGAATACCAAGAATAGACGAACAATTTGCACTCTGATGGGAAAATAATTAACAATGCCTGTCAGAATCGGCAAAGAACACAATCTTGAAGAAAAATCCGTCTGGTACGGAGAAAGTCGGCTTGATCACCGGAGCATCAACGTCGACCTGGATACCAAAATAAATGGTAACACAGGGATAACCATGGCCTGAACACCACATCCGCTGGGGATTATTATTACTCTTCTTTTTTATGCTTTTCTTGAACCCCGAAATTTTCTTTTCTAACTGATAATCTTTTCCATTTTCTTGAACCCCAAAATTTTCTTTTGCGCAAATGATCCCCGATCACTGCATTTGAACCCCGTTCTCCTGTTTGCCAACATAATGAACCCCATTCTCCAGAAAACACCTCGTGTCTCCCTTTCTCCATTTGAATCCCGCTCTCCAGAAAATGCCTCAACATCTCCCCTTCTCCATTGGAACCCCGATCTCCAGAAAATGCCTCAACATTTCCTTTTCTCCATTTGAACCCCGTTCCCCAATTTCTTGTGATAATTCCGCTGGCAACATCGGAAATAACACCAAACCACTCTGAAGGCGACATATCAGAGGGTACACCTTCACAAAAGGAAGGTAACATGTGCATCTCTTCTTCAGAAGACACCTATAACGACCTCCATTGGCATCCGCCAAAGTCTAAGGTGACACATGAACAGAAGATAATCCTGCGGACCTCATCCTGGATATAATCTTCAACTCCAATCTCCATCTGGACCCCACTCTCCAGAAAATGTCTCAACATCTCCTTTTCTCCGTTTGAACCCCAGAAAATCGCGCTGATCGCGTAACGTCCTTCGATTTCATTTCCATTTCCGTCCGACGGAAAAACTTCCTCCAGTATCGCACTACTGGGGAACATTGCTGATCTGACATCATGATGTTAGACCCCTCAGAGTAACATCTTCACCATCCGGCGAAACCAAAACCTCAAGCGGTAACCACGGCTTGAGTCGCGCTGATCGCGTAATATTTCCATCTCTGGCCGACAGAAAACAAATTCTTCCAGTATCGCACTACTGGGGAATACCTTTGATTAAATCATGATGATAAACTCCTCGGAGTAACACCTTCACCTTTGGGCCAAACCACCTCTCAAACAGTAACCACGACCTGAGACTAGCTTATGCTTGCAACATGATGCATGATTGATTTTACTGCGTAATGCTCCATAACTATGGAAATGCTACGCGATTTATTTTTCTATGCAACATGCTATGCTTACGCTACATGATGAATGCATAAAAGGCATCCCCCTCAAAGGATTCTGCTGAGGAGCACGAGACACTCCATTGAGGAACTCGTCAATTCTCCGATCTCCACCCCGCTGGGGGAATAACACTGTTGCTGCTGGGAAAAGGTAACCCTTGTTGGGGAAGAACCTCCTTTGCACCCAATCCGCTCGGGAAACTGCAGGGTATAAGAACCACCAACACTCTGTGGGGATACCTCGATTCTTGACTTGCCGAGGATATACATCCCAACTCTGCTTGAGAAACCCTCACAGATACCTAGCGACTTCACTGGGGAAATGCTCACAGATAGCTCCACTGGGAAACAGCAACCTCCAGACCTGGCGACCGGAGAAGCATCGATCTGACACCTGCTGGGAATAACCATCCTAACCCAGCTAGGGAAACGAATGCTACTCCGCTGGGGACGACCCATCCAATCCATACGTAGGATACACTGCTGGAGATATATTTCATTGAAACCCGCTTCACTGGGGGATAGCAACCTTCGGGCCTGGCTGCTGAGGAAACACCGTTTTCAACCTGCCGGGGATAACCATCCTGACTCGGCTAGGGGAACCATAGACCTTGGATCTGCTGGGGATTTGGTCCTCGTGACTCTGCTTGGGGATATACATCCCGACTCGTCTGGACCTTTTCTGCTCCATCATCTTGTATTCAAAATCGCTCCGCGCTCGACGGAGAGCGAACTCCTGGGACTATACAGACTTTTCAATTTTCCGACTTTGAAGAGTCTTCTTGATTAATTCCAAAGGTCGTCGGACGTCCTTCGTCGTTTCATCGTTCTTCTTATTCATTCGTCCCTGATTGGACTCCGCGGGGAATTTCTACAGACTTTCCAGTCTTCCGACTTTGAAGAGTCTTCTTGATTATCATTCAAGGATCGGCATACGTCTCAACGTCTCTTCGTCATTCTTCTATCTCGCTTATCCCTGATTGGACTCCATGGGGATTTGTTTTCCATCATAACCTGCAAGTGAGTGAAAATACCTAGCAGTTCCTGCAAAAGAGATCGTTAGATAAAACCGTGCCCCAGGCGTGTCAAGATTTCAACACTTGGGTCACTCAACCTTCCAAATAAGATTTCAAGTTTTCAATCTTATAAACATGCATTGGAAGGGACCTGTATGTCTTAAAATGCAAGATTCTTTATCAAAATAATCGGATGTTTTTGCAATCAAAGCGGTAATGAAAGACAAAAACAAAATTATTTGATTGAATATGCATTTTATTGATTGAAAAGTGTGGCTCAAACCGAGCAATACAAAGGAAGCAATTCCTGAAAAGAGGTAATTGCGCACAAAAGGAAAAATCTATCCTAATGGCAATGTGAAACCCGTAATCTCATCGAGTTCCAACTCGGTTACACCCCATATGTCCTCTGGCTCTCCATGCTTTCTGCCTTCCGAACAATACGATTCTAATTAATCCCTATCGGGTATTATCCATGATGCTTTAACCAAAGCGCAAACGATCATGCTGGACGCAGTTGTTCGTTTCAATCCCCCTTTTGCCTGGACCGCCCCTTCGGGTTTTCAGTCCACCGGGATACCCATTTTTGCCCAAGTCGCCTTTTCAGGTTTTCGACTTGCCGGGTGTACATTTTTTCTTTTATCCCTAATTTTTGCCCGAACCTTTCTTTCTGCTTTTTGGTTCGCCGGGATGCCCATTTTTTTCTGGACTATTTTATTCTTTTCGTCCAGCGGGTCTCTTTACACGAAGTATTTTTTAACTGCGTCCGCATTCACAGGGGATGGAAAATCCTCGCCATCCATGGTCGTTAGCAACAAGGCTCCGCCAGAGAAGACCTTCTTGACCACGAATGGACCTTCATAATTGGGTGTCCACTTGCCCCTTCGATCGTTTTGAGGAGGAAGGATTCTTTTCAGCACCATATCACCCACGTGATATACCCGAGGTCGTACTTTTTTGTCAAAAGCACGCTTCATCCTTTGCTGGTATAACTGCCCATGACAGATAGCTGCCAGCCTCTTTTCCTCAATTAGGCTCAACTCTTCATACCGGGTCCTTACCCATTCAGCCTCTTGCAATTTCACGTCCATCAGGACTCTCAAAGAGGGTATCTGGACCTCAACCGGTAGCACTGCTTCCATTCCATATACCAATGAGAAAGGAGTTGCCCCAGTAGACGTACGCACCGACGTTCTATACCCATGCAATGCAAACGGCAACATCTCATGCCAGTCTTTATAGGTTACCACCATTTTCTGCACAATCTTCTTTATGTTCTTGTTGGCTGCCTCAACCGCCCCATTCATCTTCGGACGATAGGGAGAAGAATTGTGATGTTCGATCTTGAATTCCCGGCACAGTTCTGCCATCATCTTATTGTTCAAATTAGAACCATTATCAGTAATGATTCTCTCGGGAACCCCATATCTGCAAATGATGTCTCTTTTGAGAAATCTGGCAACGACCTGCTTCGTCACGTTCGTATAAGAGGCTACTTCTACCCACTTGGTGAAGTAATCAATAGCCACTAATATGAACCGATGCCCATTCGAAGCTGTAGGTTCAATCTTTCCGATCATATCAATGCCCCACATAGCAAACGGCCATGGAGACGACATTAAGCTCAACGGATTTGGAGGCACGTGCACCTTATCAGCATAAATCTGGCATTTATGACACTTCCGCACGAAATTGAAACATTGGGCCTCCATTGTCATCCAATAATAGCCTGCCCTCTGCAGCTTCTTTACCATCGCATTCCCACTGGCATGGGTACCGAACTATCCTTCGTGAACCTCTTTCATCAATTGGTTTGCTTCTCTATCATCGACACATCTGAGCAAGACCCAATCAAAATTTCTCTTATACAAAACCCCATCCTTATTCAGGTAGAACACCATGGCCAACCTCCGCAGAGTCTTTCGGTCCTTCTTGGATGCTCCCTTAGGATACTCTTGAGTCTCTAGATAGTGCTTGATATCATAATACCACGGCTTCTCATCATCAGGCGCTGTATCAACAGCAAACACATAATTCGGTCTATCCAGACGACCTACCTCCACACTGGGGAACTGATTCCACCATTGCACCTTAATCAAGGCGGCCAGTGTAGCCAAAGCATCTGCCAAAGGATTCTCCTCTCTGGGCACATGATGCATCTTCACCTTAGTGAAAAACGTCAACAATCTCCTCGTATAATCCCGATATGGAACTAAATGAGATTGATGCGTATACCATTTTCCGTTAACCTGATTTATCACCAGAGCTGAATCCCCGTATATGACAAGGTTCTTGATCCTCAAATCAATCGCCTATTCAATCCCCAATATGCAAGCTTCATATTCAGCCACGTTGTTGGTGCACCCAAATGTTAGCCGGGCAGCAAAAGGAATGTGGGATCCTTTCGGCGTAACCAAAACAGCACCAACACCGCTTCCATTCACGTTAACGGCCCCATCAAACATCAGAATCCATTCGGATTCAGGGTCAGGCCCCTCCTCCGGGATTGGTTCCTCACAATCTTTCGATTTGAGAAACATGATGTCCTCATCAGGGAATTCAAACTTCATTGGTTGATAATCATCAATGGGTTGCTGGGCGAGGTAATCAGACAATACACTCCCCTTGATCGCCTTCTGAGAGGTATACTGTATATCATATTCAGTCAGAATCATCTGCCACCTCGCAACCCGTCCGGTCAATGCTGGCTTTTCAAAAATGTACTTGATTGGATCCATCTTGGAAATCAACAAAGTGGTATGAACCAGCATATACTGCCTCAGTTGGCGAGCAACCCAGACCAAAGCACAGCAAGTTTTCTCGAGCAGTGAATATCTTGTTTCACAGTCGGTAAACTTTTTGCTAAGGTAGTATATGACATGCTCTTTTCGACCAGACTCGTCATGCTGCCCCAATACACACCCCATAGACCCCTCGAGGACCGTCAAGTACAGAATTAACGGTCTTCCCTCCACATGAGGCATCAGAATCGGAGGCTCCTGCAAATACTCTTTTATCTTTTCAAATGCCGCTTGGCAATCATTATTCCACCTGACCGTTTGATCTTTTCTCAACAATTTGAATATAGGTTCACACGTGGCTGTTAGGTGAAATATGAACCGTGAAATGTAGTTCAATCTACCTAAGAAACCACGAACCTCCTTCTCTGTTCTCGGTTCAGGCATTTCTCTTATTGCTTTTACCTTTGCAGGATCGACCTCGATTCCTTTCTCACTCACAATGAACCCCAGCAATTTACCAGACCGCACTCCGAAAGTGCACTTATTCGGATTCAACCTCAGTCTGAACTGTCTCAGCCGGTCGAACAACTTGGCCAGATCTACCAAATGCCCCTCTTCTGTCTGGGACTTTGCTATCATGTCATCAACATAGCATTCGATTTCATGATGAATCATATCATGAAACAAAGTCACCATGGCCCTCTGATAAGTAGCACCGGCGTTCTTGAGACCGAATGGCATCACCTTGTAACAAAAAGTGCCCCATGGTGTGATGAACGTTGTTTTCTCCATATCATCTGGCGCCATTTTGATTTGATTATAGCCAGAAAAGCCATCCATGAAGGAAAACACCGAGAATTGAGCTGTATTGTCTACCAACACGTCAATGTGAGGTAGCGGAAAGTCATCTTTCGGACTAGCTCTGTTCAGATCTCGGTAGTCCACACACATTCTCACCTTCCCATCCTTCTTCGGGACTGGCACAATATTCGCAACCCATGGCGGATAATTAGTGACAGCAAGGAAACCAGCATCCCACTGCTTCTGCACTTCTTCTTTGATTTTCATCGCCATATCAGGTCGTGTTCTGCGCAACTTCTGCTTCACTGGAGGACAATCTGCTCGCAACAGTAGCTTGTGCACAACAATATCGGTATCCAACCCTGGCATATCTTGATAAGACCAGGCAAAGATGTCGACATACTCTTTTAACAATGCTACCATTCTGCTCTTGACACTTTCCTCCAAAGCAGCCCCGATTTTCACTTCTTTCTTGACCTCGTCGGTACCCAGATTCACAACCTCAATCGGCTCTTCGTGCGGCTGAATCACCTTCTCCTCTTGTTTCAACAACCTGGCTAATTCCCCTGGCAGTTCACAATCTTCTTTGTCTTCTTCTTCAGCAAGATAGATCGGATTGTCGAAGTCATACAAGGGTGTAACAGGATTGTTATCAATGAGATCCGGAGAATGATCGCATCTGCATGAATGTTGATTCATGCATTGCTTTAGAACCGGTGTGAGTCAAATTGAAAAGAAAAAAATGAAAACATTGCCATTTTTATTTTCTTTTTATCTTTAAACTGCAAAAATAAATGAAAAACAGGGAACACCGCTTTTAATTGAAAAACATCCTTTTATTGATGATGCGAATTTGCAAATTTAGACATGAGGTGGCCCTTACAATGGACCATTACGTGTCGGGAAACACATATGGCTTTCATGCATATAAAACTGAAACAGGAAAAATATTACTCTTCCAGCAGAGTGACCCGGACGATCTTTTCAGCCTTCCAGTTCTGGATTCCCATCCCTGGTGTGCACGGCTTTATCCACCGGTCCATGTCGCAGTCGCCATCAGCATCGTCACCCATCATACAGATGTGATCCGGATCCAGCATTCCGGCACTTGTAAATGTAACTGGCGTACGACGTCCTCTGCCTTGTCCTGAGCCTCGGCCCGGCTGGTACCCCACTCCGAAGCGGTCTTTCTTAGCAGAGATATCCATCATTCTGCCCCAACCAGGAGCCTCTCCATTCTTCACCACCTCGGCGGCCTGCTTGTATGAAGAAATGGACGGTTTTTCTTCTTCCTTCGCAAAAAGAGCATTCTCCACCTTAACGGTTTCGAACGCTTGACTTGGCGTCTCCCAGATTTCGCCGTCCATCTCCACATATTTGAATGAGGACAGGTGGCTGACAAAGATGTCCTCTTCTCCGCACACAGTGACGACTTGGCCCTCCCAGATGTATTTCAGCTTCTGGTGTAAAGTCGAGGTCACTGCCCCAGCAGCATGAATCCATGGTCGACCCAACAGGCAACTGTATGCCGGCTGAATATCCATGACGTAGAAAGTTGACTTAAACACCTCTGGGCCTATCTTCACTGGCAGCTCAACCTCTCCGAATACGGCCCTTTTCGACCCATCAAACGCCCGCACAATCAAATCAGTCGGGGTCAGAATCAACCCATCACAATTCAGCTTCGCCAGAGCTTTCTTCGGCAACACATTTAATGAGGAGCCGATATCAACCAGCACATGCGAAAGCACGGCTCCTTTACACTCCATCGCAATGTGTAACGCCCGGTTATGATTCCTCCCATCCACAGTCAGGTCCATGTCTGTAAAACCCAACCCATGACTGGCATGCACATTAGACACGACCGTCTCCAACTGGTTTATTGTAATCTCCTGAGGAACATAGGCCTTCTTCAGAATCTTCATCAAAGCCTCCCTATGCCCCTCAGAGCTCAACAGCAATGACAGAATAGATATTTTGGAAGGAGTCTGCTGCAGATGGTCAACCAATTTGTACTCTGACTTTTTGATGATTCTTAAGAACTCCTCCGCATCATCATCAAGTTCTTCATCCGACCTCGCAGGCGCCGGTGTCACCACTGGAGTACCATCACTCACCACTGCCTTTCCTTTCGCCCTGGCTAAAGCCTCGGCCTTTTCTTTTTTCTCTTTATCTCCTTCTCCTCCCCTCAAGGCATCAGGAGCAAACAATCTTCCGCTGCGAGTGAAACCACTAGGTCCGGCATTATCCACCTTTGAAACGGTGGTTTCACTTGCAGTCTGATCTTCTATCTTTTCCCCATTGCAATATACCTCTCCACCATAATGCCATGGCACGGCATCATCTTTGTCGTACGGAATTGGTCCAGGTACCGTGATGGTAACTGGAGCCGCTTCAGCAAGAGTAGACAAATCCACCGGATCAAAATATATTGTTATGGTGGAGACTTCATCTTTCCCCAAATCAGCCTTCTTCTCAATCAGAATACTCCCCTCATCCATCAGACTCTGAACAGTCTTCCTCAACAAATCACACCCGTTGTCAGAAGCAGCGCACTCGGCACAATCAATACCGCAATCCGGATGAACCCCATTCAACATCATCTGCCTCTTCACCTCAGCCAGAGGAGTCTTCAACTGATCAACGGTAGACAAATCGATCCTACTCTCCTCAGAAATTGCATTCACTCCCCTTTGACCATGCGCGGGCATGGGATTAACATTGACATTGGGAGATGGTGCGAAGTTGATTGTTTCGAATCCACCAGGTCTTGAACTGTGTGCTTAAAAGCTTTACAGTTCTCTATATTATGTCCGGGAGCACCCGAATGGAATTCACATTTTGCGTTCTCATCATAGTTAGCTGACCTTTGATCCGGTCTCAAAGGTGCCAGCGTTCTGGTCTGTACTAGCCCCAAGTCCATCAACTTTTTGAACAGGAAGGAATAAGTCACTGGAGGCCTATCAAACTGCCTGTCCATAGCTCTTCCCTTCATCTGATAACCAGCCCTTTGAGGCCTCTGCTGAAAGGGTTGTCTTTGTTGCTGAGGTTGTTGCTGCTGCTGTTGTTATGCAGGCTGATGCTCGGCAGGAATAGTTACCGCAACAGTGTGCTAAAAGTAACGGTCCCTACTGGGTCCTCTCTGTGCGTAGACAGCACTGGTATCCCCTTCTTTCTTCCTCTGACCGTTGCTAAAAGGCTTCTTCGACCCTGAAGAAGAGGCTGCACCCTGAATCTTTCCGAGCTTCAACCATCTCTCTATCCTCTCTCCAGCCACCACAATATCAGAAAAGTTGGTCACCGGACAACTAACCATCCTCTCAGCATATGCCCCTTGTAAGGTCCCCATGAAGAGATCAGACATCTCTCTGTCAACAAGTGGAGGTTGCACTCTGGCAGCCAACTCCCTCCATCTTTGGGCATATTCTTTAAACCCCTTACTATTTTTCTGAGACATACCCTGCAGCTGGGTACGACTCGGGGCCATATCAGCATTGAACTGATACTGCTTAAAGAACGCGTCCCCAAGATCTTGCCAGTTCTTGATATCTGAGGACTTAAGCTTGGTGTACCACTCCAGTGAGCCTCCGGACAGACTGTCCTGGAAGAAGTACATCCATAGCTTTTGGTCCATGGTGTAAGCTGAGATCTTACGTACGAACGCCTGCAGATGAGTCTCGGGGCAGGAACTCCCACTATAACGATCGAACGCGGGCGCTTTAAACTTTTGTGGGATCACAATCCCCTCTACCAACCCCATGTTTGACATATTAACCACCCCAGGAGTGGCATAGCTCTCTAAGGCTCTAATCTTCTCAGCCAGCAGCTGAATCTCTTTGTTCTGTGGAGGGGCACTGTACGGACCAAATGGCTCATTATGCATCGAGAACTGATCCGCTTCCCTGTCTTCCTCTCTGTCGTCATCGACCCCGAAGAATGGAGGGAACAAACTGTCCTTCATGTTCTGCCCAGGTTGACCCCCAGCAGTGCCAAAACCGGCAGAATTATTTACTATCCCCATTGTTGTTCTCTTTCCGCCTTCTCGAGAACCACCCAGCTCGTGGTTGGAGACACCATCCAGATTAACACCACTGTTCGCTGCTGAAGCCCGCTCGAGCTTCTCAACTTTATCAGCTAGAGCTTTCTGACCAACTGCAAAACCTTGCATGATGTTGATCAGCTCGTTCATCTTGTCCTTCAGCTCGAGGATGTCTGTATTTGGGAGATCCATCAGTCTAGGAGTATTGCGCCTTGTGAAGTATCTGTGAGGACGGGTTGAGTGCAAAGGTACAGCTCTACGAGCACGAGCAATGATTCCTGAAACAATCAAGCACGTTAGCAACAGATACCTGCAAAATAAAACACAGGTTATTATGATCATGCATGAATGCAGTGTTTATCCACATGAGGAACACTTTATCTCTTGATCCTGGCTTCATCGAGACAAAATAATCCGGCATCAATATTCTGGCATTCAACCTTTGATTTTATCATACAGATCAGAAATATATGATTTATTAAAATACCCCCAACCATGTGTGTGCTTGTGTGAGTGCATACGGTAAAGCAAATAAAGCTTGAAGATCAATCACTGAATGAAAATCACCATCACATAGCAAAATGCACAATAAGTGCCATAGTCATACATCAAGTCAGATACAAATCTCCAGAATCAGGAAAGAAATACAAGCAAATGAATTCCGTCAACAAGCCTGACGGTAAACCACACAAATGATAAAGCTAGCCTGATGAGGGTCCCACAGATGGCCCTATCTCATCTTCCATCCTCGCGAACTCTGCGGCGAACCTGAGCTCGGTGTTCTCCTGCTGTAATCTCCCCACCTCTTTCTGGTGAATCTTCATCTGCCTGAAGTAATGATCTCTCTCAGCAATGTAATGATCTCTCTCGGTGATGATCTTCGCTTTCTCCGCTTCCCACTCTGCAGCGAGGACTCTGGCTCTAGCATCTCTCTGATCTCTCACGAGGATTTGCCTCCGCTTCTCATCTTCAATGACCTTTGAAGCTCTAGCCAATCTCTCTTTAGTGATGTCGTGCTCTCTGGTAGATGATGCTAAGGCTTGGCTGACCTTCCCATAGTAGGCAGTATCCATCTCAAAGCGCTTTGCTTCCAAGGCATGCCGCTTGTCTTGATCTTCCATCTTCACTCTGATCTCCTAGTTGGCCATCTGAATCCGAGCAACACTCATCTCCAACTCCGCTTTCTCTATAAGCAGCTGATCCCTGGCTCTCTTCATCTCGAGGAACTCTTCCATACTGACAGAAGAAATCGGACCCTCAATCATAGGACACCGAGGATCACCTCCTGGAAATGGTAGAAGTGTGAGCTCTATCCTCTTCCGCAACCAATCATCAAATAAAGGAAAATACCGACAGTTAACCTTGCCAAACGGAACCTTTCCTTTCCTTTGAATGTTACGCCATGACCCAGACACCTGCATCAACTTGGCCTGATTGCCCTCAACCGGGAAGTAAAAGGACTCCTGAGTCTCACACTCAAGGGGAGGAACCTCCATAGCAAATCCCATTTGTCTCCTAAGAAGCGTTGGGTTGTAATTAATGCAACCCTGAACTCCTATGAGAGGCACATTGGGAAAATCCCCGCAGCTATATATAAAATTCCGTCCAGCTAAACCATTATGAGTCCATGCTATGTCATCAGCCCGCAACCCCATCAACCTGAAGGACCACTTGACCGAAGGATCAAGATGAGCAAAAGCACCTCTGGAAGGAAAATACCCCATAAACCACCTGAAGAGTAACTGAGCACAACAGCGGATCAAACCCCCACGCCGCTTCTCGTTTCTGTTATGAACCGAGTAATAGACATCTCCGATCAGAGTAGGAATAGGGTTTCTCTGCATGAACAATCTGATAGCATTATGGTCCACAAAGCTCTTCTAATTAGGAAACAGAATAATCCCATAAATGCTTACAGCAATCATCGCACAAACCGTCTTCCAGTTACCCACTGCAGCGTGTTTCTTGGCTTTTGCCTCCAAGAAACTCAACTGAAAACCCGGTAATTTCCCCTTTTCCTTCTAACCCTCCTTAGTCATTTCCGGACTCCAATAAAGAGCACGGGAAATCCCAAGGACGTTAGGCTCTCTCCTAATAGCACAGAAAGGAATCTGATCGCGGATCTGAACACCCAGGATGCTAGCATAATCCTCCATCAGAGGTCCCAACAAATAATCCGGAAATACAAAGCATCTCAGCCCCGGGTCATAAAACTGGAGAAGAGTATGAATGGCGCTCCTGTCGCTGTCTGTGAGTCTGAAAACCATCTTCAGGATACTACTGTATGACTCTCTGAACATCCCCACATGGTCGGGTGTAATTAATGCAATCATATCTCTCAACTCATCAATCTCGGGGTTGAAGAAACTGTAGGCAACATCATGCTTCAAACCCGTCCTCATCTCTGAGCAGAAATCTCTCAACCAAGATCTCGATCCAAAATGTGCCTGCATATGGGTAAACATGTGTTAGATGCAGGTAAATGCAAAATGTAATGATGCTGATGAATGAATGCAATGCATTGCCATCCTCCAAGCCATCTGATCATCTGTTGCTCTGAGTCACAGCCCGGACCACTGAACTGATCACAACCATCTGAAGGAGAATGTAACCACCAATCCGCCTCAAGGGTTCCGAAATAAACGGAAGACAGATACATCATCATCATCATCTGACAATCTCTGAACAGATACCCACAACCTCTAAATCGGCCCGGGGAATCCTGAAATAAACGGATCCCCGCTGATAAATAACTCGGACAACATTTCGGCGTCTCAGAAATAAACGGCCATAAATCCGACTTATAAATACGACTCTGATCAACGGAACCAGAAGTCACCACCAAAGTCACCATCTGAACATGCATCTGAAAGAATCACCCTCCCCTCACAGGTAAATTCTAATCAGGTCATCCTAAGGCGGATCATAGTCTCGACAATCGGGCGGAGATACTCAATGGGTTTGCCCTTTCGGGTGTGCCATTGCAGCTCCCTTAAGATCATCTAAACAAAAGATCCGGGAAATGAACGGTCACCAGAGTCAACAGCTCAAATGAAGTAACTCAACCAAAGTGGAGTACCCCACAGAGGAAAGCACTATCAAATGAACCTCGTCCGGCTTGTGGTATGTCACGTTACAACAATATGCTGATAAAGCAAATAAGGAACGTGAGACCACACTAATCCTAGGTGTATACTCGGGCCTGGGTTTTAGCCCCACTCAGAACACCCACCCCAAACAGAGGAACCACCTGCACAGAGGACGGCAACATGATAGTATGATGCATGCAAATATTTATGCAAATATATACACTGTTAGAATAACAAATGCAATAAATAAAGCAAAACAAGCAACCTAAACTATCCTAGAACGCTAGGAGGAACTCGCGTAGGGAAGATGGACCAGCACAGGTCAACATCTAGGCAGGGTCCCCAGCAGAGTCGCCAGCTGTCGCATCCGCGAAAAACAACCGGCGGGCTGAAACAAAAACAACACAGAGCCGCCACCGTGCGTTATTTATCCCAAAAGAGGGAAAGGAAACGCTCGAAGTAAACTTGGGAAAAGCATGGTCTCGAGACCAAAGAGAAAGGGTACGGGAGTCGGTTACGCAAGGGGAAGGTATTAGCACCCCTCACGTCTGTCGTACTCGACGGGATCCACGCTCTAAAAGAAAGAAAAGGTTGCTAAAACAAAACACATCACACACACACCGAAACAACAGAAGTGGGGTTAAGAGGAAGAGGGCTCGATAGGACATCGCGTCCTATGCCTACGTATCTCGTCTGGAACGAGAATCAGAGCTGCCGTAGTTCGGCTCACGCACGCCAAACAAACAAACAAACAAGCACAGACAAACATGGAGCCTGAATGCCAATCACTGGACTTACATCGGCTTCCGAACCAAACAAACACACTCAAAGGCAAACGTGGAGCCCGAAAGCTAATCACTGGACTTACATCGGCATCCGAACCAAACACACGCACACTAGAACCCGAATGCCACTCGATGGACTTACATCAGCTTCCAAGCACACAACAACCAAACAAGTTAATAGGGAGTCGGGAACTCGAGCCTATAACTGTCAAGCACACACACAAAAAGAAAGAAAAGTGCCCGGAGAGACCTCGCTCGGTCTCCTGCCTACGTACCTCATCTGGTATGAGGATCAGGGCGACGTAGTTCCCCTGAACGGGAAAGAAATTCTAACCAGAGACAAAGGGGAGACACACTACCAGGGAGCTGTACTCGAGCCTAGTGTTATCATGCATCATTGCCCTATGTTATGGTTTCTACCTACTTGCACAACAGCAAGCTAATCCTATCCAGGAAGAACAAGCATGCAAGCTTCAATCAAAATAAAACAAACATTTCACATAGCACACACTATATCCAGTCAAGTGAGGCTCAAACAAGGGTGGACTGCCAAGGCAAGTCATCTATACAAGGTAGTGTTCGCTCTTAACCCTGACATTGAGAGTCAGGGTGAAGCAGATGAAAGGTGAGTGAAGATTAGACTTCACAGCTCTTATCCCTGGCCAGGGAGAGCTTCAGACAAAGGAGCGTGGGTCCAGAATGGAGGGACCCTTCTACGCTCAAGACTCTGACACAACTGTACAAAGTACAAGATCTTGGGTTTGTGTCCCAATGCATCAACACAGTGGTGTGAGCAGAGGGACGACTCAACAGAATAGCGGGAGATAGATTGCATATCTCTATGATCCGCCAATTGCCTCATAGAGGTCTTTACCTGCTTGGGGACAAAATGTAAACAATCACAAACATCGCCTCTTAAGGAGGACTTCAGACAGTTGCCTGGCCAAGTAACAGGCCAGGTCTTCCAGACTACATGGAGAATAGAAATTCTACCTCAATTGGTTTAAAAACCAAGCAACAGCAAGCAAGTTCTCAAGGAACTGTAAGCAACTTAATATACCTGAAATCAATCAAGTATCATCAGTACTCAGACAAACCAACAGTAAACAGCAAATGTTAATCTGTACAGTCAAACACAAATTAATGCACACAAGTGCAAGCCATGAGCCCAAGCTCAAGCATCAAACCCTACAACACAAAACAAGTTAGTTTACAACATCAAACAAAACTCAATTTAATCAGCTTGCAATTTTCTCCTTAAGGCTTTTGCATTTCAACCTGAAAATCCAAACCAAATGTGAGAAACTAGACCACTAGGCCAAGCCTAGGGTCCAAAGGGGATGAAAAAATCAAAACAGCAAGTGAAAATTATCCAAAATCACATTCAAACAATTTAGAAACAAATGCAATTGGTCCCATGCTCATATCAATCACCATTATCATTTTATGCACAAAATAGCATCCAACATGCAATTTGCAACTTCAAAAGACCAAACAGAACTATCTCAATCAAAAGCATACCAAAACAATTCAATTAATTCCACAAAAATTCACACCTAAACAGAACATATTCAATGGATATCATGTCAATTTTCAGCTCAATTGGACAAAAGGAAGTAGGTCAATGAAAATCAAGAAGTTCAGACAATTTCAAACAAGCCAACACAAGGCATTAACATAAGCATCAACTTCCAAAAATCATAAAACAGTGACAACAATTAAGAAATGAATGGGATCAAAACCACAATGACCTATAATGTGTCTACAATCCACATGTGAAATTTCATCTTCATCCAATACACTATGAGAATTTCACCAATGAAATGCCAACATGTGTCACACAAAGTTACCAAATGAGCACACAGGGAAGAAAATATTCAATCAATTAGAAAATGCAACCAATAAATCCAGCAAAATTCACATGTAATCTTGACATATCAATGCTCAATAATGCAAAAAATTGGCTCAATCCAACATCCCTAAGCACATCAAATAAAATCATGAAATTCATCAAGCTTGGTGTGACACAAATTGTCACACCTCTATTCAAAAATTCATATCTCAACATCCAAGTATCCAAAAACCACAAACTCTACATCAAAATCACCATCAAAGTGTCCAGAATATGCACAAAAAATTTCATCCATTTATTTGAAAGTATCATCATTTTATGAAAGATATGGCAAAACATGTACAAATGTGACACTACCAAGCAAACCCTAGGCATTTTAATTTTACACACATGCACAAAAATAATAAAAATCATGATTAAATTCTACACATCTCAAGGATCATCATGAAAAAAGTCTCACTTAATTTGGATGAAAAATGAATCCTCTATGATTTTTTGAAGTTCATGTAACAAAATGTAAAAACAAATGAAAGAAAAAATGAAATGAATTAAATAAATATGTGACAATGGCATTCCTGTAATATTAAACTGCCAGGCCAAAACGACGTAGTATCGTTTAGAAGCGCTGGCGCTTCCTCATTGGCCAGAAGGCGCGGCAAACACGATTTTGAAACAGGCCATGGACAATTGAAGATCAAACACACGTTTCTCATCATCTTCTTCAAACCAATTTCCAGAAAAATGAAAAAACGAAAATCTCAACCAAAATTAACAAATCATATATCATCGTGACCGTCTAGCAACCTAGATCAAGGATATGTAATCAATTTAACCTAACTCTAAGCATAGCAACGGGATCGATCAAAAATAGAAGTGCACATCAAACTTTAATTCATGATTACTCTCTCAATACTCAACCAAATGGAAAACCACAAGCATCATGTTACTCTACATTGGAAGATCTTTAAAACGCATATCATGATTTGAGCAATGATGAAATTAGAAAAGTCACCTTGTGGTTATGGCAGATGCGATTCGGCTTGTTTCCAGGTGAAAGAAGCAAAAACAGATGATGCTTATTGATGATGAAGTTGAATGGAAAGGCTAGTTCAGCTCAAGGACGCTCCAATTGCAAGAATGAAGAAATTTCCATTGATGAGCAAGCTTTGGACGGTTGAGATTCTTGATGCTTTTGCCACGGATTTGTCAAAACAGTCCTTCCATGAGGTTTGTGGAGAACGAATCCAAGAAGAATCAACAAAAATGATGAAGAATTGATGAAGTTTTGATCAAAAATGCTTGATGAAGTTTTGGAGAATTTGGCAATTTTGGAGGGAAAAACAGTTATGGATCTTGAGAAGTGTGATTGTGATTACAATTCTGTTAGGATTAGAAACTTATACCATCTCCTTAATCACTTTGTTAATCATAATTAGCAAAAACCAATTGATTAGCATAATTGCATTTTATGTGAAAGTCCAAAAATGACCTTGCCAAATTATGCACCATGACAGCTCATGACAGTTCACACAACTTCTAAATGGTATTTGGAGTGTGTTAGAATTGGTCTCATGTTCAAATTCCAAGTATTTCTCAAAATCACATGTTCACACCAAAAATGCACTTAAATCCACTTGAAATTTGACTTTTTGCTATGAGTATTTTTGATGAATTTGGACCATACACCATGAAAGTACATGTGAAATGGGGTTTGCTCACAAAAAGATCACCCAATTTGGACATTCCATGTGAAAGTTATGCCACTTTGATTATAGGCATTTTTGGAAAATGAATGGACCATAACTTGTCAACCATACATGGGAAATTCAAGTTCTTGGACTTTTTGGAAAGGTGAGATCACGATCTACAACCTTCATGTTGGACAAATTTCCATTTGAAGCTTTTTCGGACATGTAATTTTGTGGTGAAAAACTTTCCATTTTTGGAAACTTCCATTACAAGTCACTTTCTATTTTTGGCAATTTTTGTCCTGACTTTATTTTCTTCATTCTTGATGTCTGAAATGTCAAATGAAACTTATTTCAACATGAATGAAATGTATCCAACTCTCTCCCACCTCCAAATCCACAAAATCAAGCACAGTTGACCACAGTTGACTTTTTCAACCGATAGATGAATTTGGCAATGCACTGATCAAGCTGAGCCCCAATCCTCTGATGAAATGGCTCAAGGATGAAACCCTAACTGTCATAAGCTCAATACAATCATGAAATGATCCCCATATCCATTATAGACCCCATCTCCATGCCATGCCCTGATTGGCCCAATGCAACTGATTAGGGTTGACCAGTGGTCAAAACCCTGATCTCAAGGTATCTTGATCAGTCACTTGGATCCCTTGGATGATAACAAGACCATGATGATGATGATGTACCATTCCATCCAAGATCAAGACCAATCTCCCTGAGAAATCATAAAACCCTAATTCATAGCCCAATCCTCAGATGGCTAATGATCAGTCAATAAAACCCTAGGCTTGCATCTCCACCTCTTATCTTCTGACCAAGACTTAGGAGGATGACTTGCACAATGTAACCACATAATATGCAATTATGCAATGCCTAATGACCTAAAAATGATATGCAATATGTTAAGCTAGTCCCAAGAGAGGAGGGCAAATTTTGAGGTGTTACACCCTGATGGAGTCATTCTTGGCCGCTCAGAGCCAGTCTTCTCCAACACCCTTAACTCCTCCCCAGAGGACGGTCATTTCTGAGATCGTAACTTCTACTGTGCCTACTGCAACATCCCACTTTGCGCCATCTATGCCAGCCGGGTTCCCTTGGGGAATGCCCGCCAATTTTATGCCAGAAGGTTTTGCGCCAACTCTTGCTTCTTTGTCGGCATCTAGCCCGGTCCTTTCAGTGCCACCTCCTGTCGTGCACACACTACCAAGGGTCGAAGATACCATCTATCATTCTGAGCCATCTGAGGGCCCAGATGTTTCTGAGAAGATGGATGACATGAAGGACCAATTCCTTGAACTTCGCAAGGAAATGAAGACTTTGAGGGGAAAGGACCTCTTTGGTAAGAGTGCTGCTGAGTTGTGCCTTGTGCCCAACGTGAAAATCCATATAAGGTGCCTGACTTTGAGAAGTATAAGGGAAAAACATGCCCTCTCAGTCATCTTGTGATGTGTGCTCGCAAGATGTCGACACAAACTGATAATGATCAATTGCTCATCCACTATTTCCAGGACAGTCTGTCCGGTGCCGCTCTCCGGTGGTACATGGGTCTGGAAAGTTCGAACATCCGCTCTTTCAACGATCTTGGCGAGGCCTTCGTCAAGCAATATAAATACAACATGGATATGGCTCCTGATAGAGACCAGTTGAGGGCGATGTCCGAGAGAGAAAGAGACCTCCAAAGAATACGCCCAGAGGTGGCGCGAATTGGCAACTCAGATAGTGCCACCCCTAGAGGAGAAAGAGATGACCAAGATCTTCTTGAAGACCTTGAGCTCGTTTTACTACGAGAGAATGATAGCCAGTGCTCCCTCAGACTTCACCGAGATGGTGAATATGGGGATGAGACTGGAAGAGGAGGTCCGCGAAGGACGCTTAACTCGAGATGAAGGCTCTTCAGCAAAGAGATATGGAAGCTTTGCGAAGAAGAAGGAGGGAGAGGCACATGTTGTGTCTTCCCATGCCAAGAGAAGACCCTCTGTGAAGAGGAAGATTGCTCGCCCAGTCAATAATCAGCATTAGGTGGCTCATATAGCACCTGTTTTCAGGGAAGCTCAGCATTATCAACAACCGCAAACTCAGCAATATCAGCAACAACAACAGCGTCCACAACAGCAGGCCTACCAGCCTCGAAATAACAACAACAATGCCAGCACCAGCTATGAGAGGAAAAGGGTCACCTTTGATCCAATTCCGATGACTTATGCTGAACTCTATCCATCTCTGATCGATAGAAAATTAATCACTCCGCGAGACCCTCCCGCTGTACCTGCTAACCCCTAGTGGTGGTACAAGCCCGAGCTTCACTGTGTGTATCATTCCGGTGCTCCCGGACATGATGTGGAGAACTGTTATCCCCTGAAGACCAAGGTGCAAGACCTTGTGAGAAGCGGGATTTTGTTTTACGAAGAAGTAGGTCCGAATGTGAAGAAGAACCCACTGCCCGAGCATGGGAAGTCTGTTAATATGGTCCAGGGCTGTCCTGGCAAGTACAAAGTCAAATATGTCAGCCATATTCGACAATCGCTGGTTGAGATGCATCGTTTGCTATGTGATTATAGCCATTATGAACACGACCACGATAGATGCAGAGTCTGTTCTGTTAATCAGAGAGGATGTCGCCAGGTGCGCAGAGATGTTCAAGAGATGTTGGACGAAGGAGTCATTGAGATCCTTCCAAATAGAAATGTTGACGAAGATGCTCTCGAAGTCAATGTAATTTCTCCAATATCCCGGATACCTGAGCCTGTTGTCATCAAGTATGATGGAAGCAAGAAGAAGGCTTCTCCTACTCTCGTTATCAAGCCTGCCGGACCTGTACCGTACTCCTCCGAGAAAGCATTCCCTTATCACTACAATGTTGTAGCAGTGGAAAATGGGAAAGAGGTGTCCCTGCCTTCTTCATCTGTCGTAAATATTGCTGACGTCAGCGGTTTGACCCGCAGCGGTCGTGTATTTTCAGCTTCGTTGAAGCCTCAAGTTGATACTCGAGGAAGTGTTGATGCTGGCTTTGTCGAACACCCGATTGGGAATGCTGTAGGCACTCCGAATCCGACACTTGTTGCTAAGCCCTCCTCTACGTTGAAAACTCCTACTTCTGCTGGCCCGAGTGGCAATACGAAAGAAGATTGTGATGAGATGCGGAGGCTCATCAAAAGGAGCGAGTACAACGTTGTAGACCAGCTTCTACAAACGCCATCCAAAATATCTGTGTTATCACTACTATTGAATTCAGAACCATACCGAGAGGCTCTGCAAAAGGTGTTGGATGTGGCGTACGTAGATCACGATGTCACACTAGAACAATTTGACAGTATTGTTGCAAACATCACCGCTTGTAACAACCTGAGTTTTTGTGACGCTGATCTCCCCGAGGAGGGAAGAGACCACAACTTGGCATTACATATATCAATGTACTGGTAGACACTGGGTCATCATTAAATGTATTGCCGAAGACCAATCTTGCAAAGTTGTCATATCAAGGGCCTCCCATGAGGCAGAGTGGAGTAGTTGTGAAGGCTTTCGATGGGTCTCGCAAAACTGTGATTGGTGAGGTTGATCTCCCAGTCAAAATCGGACCAAGTGAGTTCTAGATTACCTTCCAGGTTATGGATATTCACCCATCATATATTTGTCTCTTACGCAGACCATGGATTCACGAGACTGGTGCCGTGACATCCACCCTACTCCAGAAACTGAAATTTGTAAAGAATAAGAAGCTGGTGGTGGTAGGGGGAGAAAAGGCTCTTCTGGTAAGCCATTTGTCTTCCTTCTCTTATATAGATGCTGAGGATGAAGTTGGAACTCCCTTCCAAGCTTTATCTATTGTTGAACCTGCTGAGAAGAGAACTTCTTCATTTGCTTCCTACAAAGATGCAAAGTTGGCCATTGAGCATGGTGCAATTGCCGGTTTGGGGAAAATGATCAAGTTGGAAGATAACAAGTCCTGGGCTGGCATAGGCTATTCTTCTGGGGTCTTCAACAAGCAAGGTTTGTTCAAGAGTGGAGGTTTCATCCACACCGGTCAAGACAAAGAGGCTGCTGCCATTTTAGAAGAGGACGAAGAGGATTCTGGAAATTTCATTATCCCTGGAGGGATCTGCAATAATTGGGTCGATGTGGATATTCCAACAGTTATCCATAAGTCAAAGTAATGTTCATTGTGTTTGAAAACCCTTCTCCCATGCCAAAAGGAGAAGTGATGACATTGTTGGCGCATAAATACAATGATACTTTCATTCAATGAATTCATGCTAAATGTTTGTTTTTCCAATTATTTTCCCTTTTCGCTTTTTGCATGAAAATGGTGATCACATAAAACCCTTTAAAGATAAAATAAAATCAATCTTTTTCATCTGCATAATGATTTGCCTTTCTTGAATTCTAAAAGCTCTTTATATCCAAAATCATTATGCAGGTTGATCAAACCCATTGAACATAACGATCCAACACCATCTCCCAACTTTGAATTCCCTGTATTTGAGGCGGAAGAAGATGATGTTGCAGAGATTCCAGACGAGATTACCCGTCTACTTGAGCATGAAGAGAAGATCATTCAGCCGCATCTTGAGAATCTAGAAACATTCAATTTGGGGTCTGAAGATTGTGTACGAGAAGTGAAGATTGGGGCACTCCTGGAAGAGTCTGTTAAGAAGGGGTTAATTGAGTTGCTACGAGAATATGTTGACGTTATTGCCTGGTCATATGAAGACATGCCTGGTCTAGATACTGATATCGTACAACATTTCCTACCTTTGAAGCCTGAGTGCATGCCTGTGAAGCAACAGCTCAGAAGAACTCATCCCGATATGGCAGTAAAAATCAAGGAGGAAGTTCAGAAGCAAATTGATGCGGGGTTTCTGGTGACTTCTACATATCCTCAATGGGTGGCCAATATTGTGCCCGTGCCTAAGAAAGATGGAAAAGTCCGGATGTGTGTGGACTATAGAGACTTGAATAAAGCTAGTCCGAAAGATGATTTTCCACCACCACATATTGATATGTTGGTAGATAGTACAACTAAATTCAAGGTATTCTCGTTTATGGACGGATTTTCCGGATATAATCAGATCAAGATGGCACCCGAGGATATGGAGAAGACAACATTCATCACACCTTGGGGAACATTCTGTTATCGAGTGATGCCCTTCGGTTTGAAGAACGCCGGAGCCACGTATCAACGAGCTATGACTACCTTGTTTCATGATATGATGCATAAGGAGATCGAGGTATATGTTGATGATATGATTGCTAAGTCGAGAACAAAAGTTGAACATGTAGAACACCTGTTGAAGCTTTTTCAGCGTTTGAGGAAGTATAAGCTCCGTCTGAATCCTAACAAGTGTGCATTTGGAGTCCGTTCTGGAAAGCTATTGGGCTTTATCGTTAGTGAAAGAGGTATTGAGGTTGATCCTGCAAAGGTCAAAGCGATACAAGAGATGCCTGCGCCCAAAACTGAGAAGCAAGTCCGAGGTTTTCTTGGCCGTTTGAATTACATTTCCAGATTCATATCCCACATGACTGCCACATGTGCGCCGATATTCAAGCTCCTCCGGAAAGATGAGTCCCATGATTGGACCGAGGATTGCCAGAAAGCTTTTGACAGTATTAAAGAGTATTTGTCTGAGCCTCCGATCCTGTCTCCGCATGTGGAAGGGAGACCATTGATTATGTATTTGACTGTTCTTGAAGACTCAATGGGTTGTGTCCTTGGTCAGCAGGACGAATCAGGAAAGAAAGAGCATGCCATTTACTATTTGAGTAAGAAGTTTTCTGATTGTGAGTCTCGATACTCAATGCTTGAGAAAACATGCTGTGCTTTGGTTTGGGCTGCTAAGCGCTCACACCAGTATATGTTGAATCATACGACTTGGTTGATATCCAAAATGGATCCAATCAAGTATATCTTCGAGAAGCTTGCTTTAACAGGGAGGATTTCCCGTTGGCAGATGTTGTTATCTGAGTATGATATTGAGTATCGAGCTTAGAAGGCTATTAAAGGTAGTATCTTGGCTGACCACTTGGCACATCAGCCGATTGAGGATTATCAATCAGTTTAGTATGACTTCCCAGATGAGGAGATTCTATATTTGAAAATGAAAGATTGTGATGAGCCTACGCTCGATGAAGGGCCAGAGCCTGTTTCCAGATGGAGTATGGTATTTGATGGCGCTGTAAATCAATATGGAAATGGTATTGGGGCAGTGATTATTACTCCTCAGGGCACACATTTTCCTTTTATAGCAAGACTAACTTTCAAATGCACGAATAATATGGTTGAGTATGAAGCTTGTATTATGGGATTGGAGGAGTGCATTGATCTTAGGATCAAACGTCTCGATGTTTATGGTGATTCGGCCCTCGTTGTTAATAAGATTAAGGGTGAGTGGGAAACGAATCAGCCTGGCCTCATTCCATATAGGGATTATGCGAGGAGGATTTCAACATTCTTTACTGAGGTTGACTTACATCATATTCCTCAAGACGAGAATCGGATGGCAGGTGCTCTTGCTACACTTGCTTCAATGATTGTGGTAAGACTTTGGAATGAAGTTCCCAATATCACTGTGATGCGCTTGGATAGACCAACTCATGTGTTTGCAGTTAAAGAAGTGAAAGATGATAAGCCATGGTATTATGATATCAAATTCTTTCTCTAAACCTGCCAGACATGTTCTACCAGAGGTTCCCATAATCATTGTTCCATCTTTCGAATATTATCGGAGGAACGAATACTCGTATTCCAAAAATATTCTCAAGAGAAACTCTTATGAGTGTAGTATCGCATAACAATCGCATCAGAACTTACATCTGAACGACCTCCGCACTACGTCCTAAAAAATAGGCCAAGATGGGTTTGGTAAACTACGGTCCTTGGCTTCTGCGGCACATGATTGAAAGAATAATGCCTAACCACAAATAACTTGTGTGACATTATTAATCCAACATGACCTCCACCAAGTGAATGGGCTCGCAAGTCAACTGGCTAAGGAATACTCCACACCAGTCAACAAGACTATGCCATTCTCCTATCCTAGAGTGCACTCGAGTTCGGGTATAGAACTCATCTCACAGAGATCACCAAAGCAAACAGCAATTGTATATCAAGCAATTCAAACATTACAATCAATACAGTTATCCCAAATGGTACAAAAATATGTCATATAACAAATAACAATATATCACACAACAAGAGTGAAAAGTAGGCAATACCACCAAGGATTTTGGTCCCCAGCAGAGTCGCCACTTTTCTGTAGCGGTGTATTCGTCGCTATATGATTTATTGATTAAATCAAAAGCAAAGCATACAATGAATCGAGTCGCCACCGCACTTTTATTTATCCGAAGGACTGGCTAAAAAGCGAACAAAAGCCTAAGAAGTTTTACACATAGAAAACTAATAAAAAGATCAGAGAGTCTGGGTAAGGGGTAAATTACGCAATGGGAAGGTGTTAGGCACCCAAAACGTCCTAGGTACTCCTAGGGAGCCCTTTTCACACTTGTTGTACTAATTGTTATTTGTTATGAAATATTTATTGTGCAAACATGATTGGGATGATGAGAAAATAATATACAATTTTTATTGTTTTTGTGTTTGAACGGATGAACCCGTTGCCTACGTACCTTCCATCAAAGGTAAGGATCAAAACACCGTAGGTCGGCTAAAAGATTTCCAAAAAGTTAGTGGATTCAATTTTAAACACAAGCCCTAAGGTCTTACGTTATCCACAGGAGAAGACTCAACCTTATGAAACAACGAGTCCACCATGTGAGAAAAGCTTCAACTTGCTAGTGAGGGGTTAACCCTATAATAAGCAAGGAAGACTTACAATTCAATCAACTAAGGACAAATAGGTGAGATTAACATCAACCAACTAGGATAAATCAAACCTATGGCTAATGTATGAAAATTTAACAAGAATGGACAAAGCCACAAACAATTGAATGGGTGAAGTTAATTGATTATGATTATTCATGAAAGTAGGGTCAAAGTATGATTAAGATCGATTCAAAAGAAGTATTATGAAATGGAGTTTGAAAAGTCAAGGACTTAGGGTCCAGGTTTCTAATTTGAAAGCATGAAGATGTTTGCACAATATTTATCTCAAGTTTTGAAAGCAACGTGTGAAAAAGTTTAGGACAAAGAGGGATGAACGGATGAAGATGGAGTGTAAAACTTCCTAGAAGGTTCACCTCTTGAGATCATATAGAAGATGACTCAAGTGTGTCCTTTGGAATAAGCAATGAGCAATAATAAACAAGCAAAGCAAAAGAAGAAAAGTCAACCAAAGCGGATACCGGATGCCAATCACTGGACTTATACCAATCTCCTAAAACAAAACTGGATATCAGAGGCCACTCTATGGACTTATACCAATCTCCTCAACGAAGAAATAAAAAGTGGATACCGGATGCCAATCTATCTGGGCTTATACCAATCTCCAACAATAACAAAGCAAACACTTGGATGTCAGATGCCAATTTATCTGGGCTTACTCTAACCTCCAACATATGATCATGGGAAAACAAATGCCAAATTACATGGACTTACAATTGCATCCTCACATACAACACACAAATGCATCAAGCAGAGAGAAGATGAGTGGCCAATGAAATGGTCTTATACTCACTTCCATATCATAGGAACAATGGCCAATGAATGGTCTTACAATTGTCCTCAACGGGCAAACAAACAAAGATACGTCACAAAGACAAATGAAATGATCATGCACTAATGAGAAATTAATGATGATAAATGCACAAATCATACAAGCAAACATGTACAAATGAACTAAGTAATCAATCAACCAAAGTCATTCAGCACACTCTATAACCAAACAATTAGGCTCATACAAAGGGTTAGGCATTAAAGCCAACTGGAATGGGGTTAATGGTGCTCTTAACCTTGACATGGAGAGCCAAGGTGAAGCAGATGAAAGGATATGAGGGGTGTGCCTCATGCTCTTATCCCTGGTCAGGGAGAGCTTCAAATGATAGAAGGTGTGGGAGTTCAAAAAGTAGGAACTCTCTCCACAAGTCAGACTCGATAGATCTTGGGCTTTTACTCACTATGCATCAACACATGTGGTGTGAGCAAGGTGAGTGACTCACAAAATAGTAGGAGATAGGCTACATATCTCTTTTGTCTACCAATTGCCTTATTTAAAGGACTTTTCCTGCTTGGGACAAAAGTAAACAAGCATAAACATTGCCTCTTAAGGAGGACTTCAGACAGTTGCCTGGCCAAGTAACAGGCCAGGTCTTCCAGACTACATGAGCACAAGAGATTCTACCTCAATGCAAATTCTATCAAGCAAAGCAAAGCAAGTTCTCAAAGAACTATTAGCAACTAATGGTACCTGAAACCAATCAAACATAATCAGTATACAACTCAAAGTCAAAACCAATATAAGATAAGGATCAACAGTCAACATAATCTATCCCATGTGCAAAGCACAAAGCTCAAAGCATATGAGCTAAGCATCCTACAAAACAAACAAGTTAGTTCATGACAATCAATCAAACTCAATCAACTTGCATTAATCTCCTTAAAGCATTTGCTTCTTAACCTGAAAAACCAAACTCAAACATGAGCAACAAGACCACTAGGACAAGCCTAGGGTCAAAAGGAGATAAAAAATCCAAAACAGCAAGTGAAAGATATCCAAAATCAAGTTCAAACAATTAAGAAACAAACCCAAGTGGTTTCACATTCATATCATTCATCATTATCATTTCACAAACAAATTAGGTCAAAGCATGTCATATAGAACCTCAAAGAAGTCAACATAAAGACTCCACTCAAATCCAATCACAAACATTTCAATAAATCCTCAAATAATTCATGATCAAACATCATCCATAACATGATAAGCATACCAAATTTCAGCTCATTTGGATCAAGGGAAGTAGGTCAATGAAAATCAGAAAGTCAAAGCAAGTTCAAGCAAACTCATACAAAGCATCAAAACATGCACCAACTTCAATTAATCATAAAACAGAAACAAAACATGATAAATGAATGAGACCAAATTCATGATAAACTTCAAGATGCCTACATTACTCATGCCAAATTTCACATCCATCCAATTAATAACCAGAATTTCACAAACCAAATACAAACATGTATCACAAAAAATCAACAAATGACCAAACAGGGGAGAAAATTCCAATCAAATAGGAAATGCCATCAAAAATTCCAGAAAAATTCACATGTATTCTCAACATCCATAAGTATATTCATGCGAACATCCAGACCATTTTGAGTTCAATAAGCATGGTAATTAAAATCATGAAGTTGGACATGAATGGTGTGACACAAATTGTCACACCTCTATTCAAAAAATCATATCTCATCAACCAGCAATGATAAAATCACAAACTCTACACCAAAATGATCATGAACATGTCTAGTTTGAGCATAAAAAATTTCAGCCTCATATGATCATCCATCATTATTTCACAAGCAAAAAGGTAAAACATAGGCACAAAGCATACATGATCAAAACTTTTGGACCAAATTAAAAATCAACCGTGCACAACTTGTGTTATCATACCTATAAAAAACTAGATGAAAAATGGAGATGAATGCAAAAATTCCCACACAATTTGGATGCTCCATGAATTATCTATGATTTTTTGAAGTTGTAGCATGAAATGAAATAAAAATTTGAGAAAATAAATGAAATAATGGAACGAATGGCAAACTTGTAAATATTTCGAACATTTGAAATGCGCGCCGTTAAACCCTAACCACATGCAACCATAATCCGCAGGTAATGTCCAGGATCCGCAGGAAAAAACGCAGGAAACAGCATGAAGGTTGCGGCTAAATCCGCAGGAAAATTTCCAGAAATGAAGAACAGCAAGATGGTCATCGTCATCTTCAAACGTGATTTTCCAGAAAAAAATGAAAAGCTCCAGTAATGAAAATCAGGAATTACACCGTGTAGATCCATCAACAGGCATCAATAAACAACAATCAATTCATCAAACAACAACATATCAAGCACGAATCGAGCGAATCTAACCACGAACATGAAACTTCAAATCCCTCGTTCTCTCTCATTATAGCATGGTTTCAATCGATTTAAAGTTCATGATAATCAGCAAGCAAAGATCTATCGTTCTAACACAAGAAAAGGTAAGATTATGAGAATTAGTTTATGACCTCTTGTAGCAACAGAAGCGAATCCAGTTGGAAATGAGCCTTGCAATGCTTGGAGAGTCCTCTACAATGCTTATGGAGAGGTTTAGAAGGAAGATCGAAGATCAAACGCGCACGACCTTGCAGTTTCAAAACTTCACCATTGTTGACATGCTTCTTTGGAGAGCTCGAGTTTTCACGAATTCCAGTGGATTGTTGCTCAAAAGTTGCTCAGTGATGATGATTGATGAAGACCAGAGTAAGAACAATGCAAATTTGATTCAAGAATTGAAGAGAAAAATGAGAAAAAAAAGTGAGAGAAAGTTTTGAGAGAAAAAATTTTGATCTGAGTTTTTTGTGAATGTGGCTAGGGTTTTCAGTCTGAAATATGCAATATATACTCTTGATTAACAATGCCTAAACTTGGTTAGTGGAATGGTAAATGAGATTAGCTCAAATGGAGGTGTTTTGGTCAATTTGTAAAAGCACTCAAGTTGCATGTGCATGGCATGCTACAGTGCGAAAATGGGCCTAAACACATCCCAAATTTGGTTTTTGATCATTTGCAATTGGTAGAAAGTGTAGGCAAGGCTTAATTTGAAAGTCAATTTTTCACCTCTCCCTTTTTAATTCAATGCACTTGAAAAAGGCCATTTTGATTGGATGATTTTTGGTGAAATGTGATGAAGGATTTGGATAGAGCATGTCAAATGTGACTTGTAGCAAAAAACCTCACTCAATTTGGCCAAATGGTTTGGAAGTTATCTCACTTTGAAGTTCAAAAATTCTTGAGAATGAATTGATCATAACTTGCCAACCACACATGAGAAATGAGTGTTCTTGGACTTTTTGGAAATGGGAGAACAAGATATTCAACTTTCATGTTGGACAAAAATTCATTTTAAGCTTGTATGATGAAGTAATTTTGGGGAGAAGAACTTTCCATTTTTGGCAAATTCCAATTACAGGTCAACTTACTATTTTTGGAAACTTTTTGTCTGACCTCGAATCCTTCACTGTGGATGTTTGAAATGTTATATGAGGCTTGTATGGACATGAATGAGACCTCTCAAACCAATTCCCACCATCAAATCACTGATTAAATGCACAGTTGACCACAGTTGACTTTGCTAGGGTTTTGGTTGACTGAACCATGTTCTGATGAATTCCAAGCCCCTACCACTTGAGATTTTGATTCAAAATGATGTCACAACTCATATGAACTCTTGATGAATGATCATGGTGCCCAAATTCCCAAGAATGGTCACCATCCACTGCTCAATGAATGATTTGACTATTTTGACTTAACTTGCTTCATCTGCAAGTAACATGGTTAGATGACAATATTTTGTACTTTTGGTTAGTAAACAAATGAAAAGCAATGATATACAAATGCAATACATGCTTGGTGATCAAGAACCAAATTCACAAGATAACCCACCCACTAGGAGGGAAGCAAATGTGCACAAAGATCCTTGAGGCAATGATATGGTATGATATGATGCCATGAGGGGTCTTAGGGACAAAATTGGGGTCTTACAGATGCCCCTATTTAAGGTCATTCTAGCCGGAGAAGTGAAGTTTAGAAATCTTCAACTCGACGCGGTAGAATGGGCTTAAATAACAGTAATGAGACAAATTTTGGTCCCTAAGAGACCTCATGATGCAGATGTATGCATGCAAAAGACACAAATTCTGTGGGGAATATGGTTCACACAGAAGAAAAGACGATCCATCGTAGTAATACACTCACCAGGAACAGAGACTCTAACAAGACTCTCGTTGGGGATAGTAAAAGAAAAAGGAATGCGTGAGCAGGACACGACTTCAAGTTGGGGAAAAACAAAACTGACACAGCGTGAACAAGACACGACTCTGATTGGGGAATAACAGAAATCAAACCGGAGACCTCACTGGGGAGTGAAGGACTCACACTGGGGAAAAGAAGATTCCAAAGGAGAACATCCATTGGAGAGACACAAGCTGACTCCTGGGGAGAAGCAACAGGAAACTCCACTGAGGAAGCACCAAAGAATTGAGGTGTTACCGGTATAAGGGTAACAAACTCAGGAAGAATGAATATCTAAGACCGGTATAAGGGTGAGAGATATCAATCAACCACACATCTGAGAAAGACCTGGAAATGGTACATAAACTCAGGAAAATCTGACTCCACAAGGGACCAAAGTCATAATAGGGAGCAGAAAAGAAGGAACACCAAGGATACCGAGGTATATAATAGGTGACCGACCAAAGCGTGAATTGCTATATATGCCAAAACACTCATCATCCGAAAGGAGGGCTTGAAAAATCAAATCGACTTACAGGATGGATATTCGAATCCACAACGGGAAAACGAACCTTACTCAACTGGGGACACAAACCCAAAGAGTGCATGAGATATAATATCCATTACCGGCAGACCGTGGATAAGAATACTCGCATGAGATATATTATCTATTACCGTCAGAACGTAGATAATAAACTCGCATGGTAAGAAAACACTAGAGATACCGAAGCATATAATAGGTGATCTACCGAACATGTGAATTGGTATATATGCCAACACACTCATCATCCGGAACACAAACTGGTTAAGGGATGGATATTCGATTCTACAAAGAATACGAATCTTGCTCAGCTGGGGAAAATCAACAGAGGATTCCAACCAAAGAGCGCTTGAGACATATTATTCATTACCGGCAGACCGTGAATAATATACTCGAAAGGAAAAGACACCAGAGATACCGAAGTATATAATAGGTGACTAACCAAAAAGAGAGACAATCGATACCAAGCATCCGGGTAAATGAAAGATAACTCAAAGGAATAAATTGCAAGCATCCAGCAATTATCCAACAACAAAGAATATTCGATTCCGCAAAGGGAAGTACGAATCTTACTCGATCAGGGAAACACGAAAGGCTTCGACTGAAGAGTGCATGAGATATATTATTCATTACCGGCAGACCGTGAATAACATACTCGCATGGAAGATTATCCACAACCGGTTACTGGGTCAAAAAAAGGATAAATCAACCGAAAAGAAAGGTATCGGGATACCTAGGTATATAATGATGACCAATCAAAGGGAACAACAACATTACCAACAAGAGGGTAAATGAAAGGAGACCCGCTGGGGATAAATTGCAAGCATCCGGCAGTTATCCAACTGTACCACGAGGCACAAACTCCGCTGGGGAGAAACATCACCACTTGGGATTTACAACTATCGAATACGGGGTAGAAGACCACAAACTCAACTGGGGATAGAAATCACCCCAGGGAGGCACCAACTCTGTTAGGGATAAAACCACAACAACAGGAATCCACTTACAATCAGGACGAACCACAAAGGTTATCCTGTTAGGGGAAAAGAGATAGGACTTACAACTACCGAATACGAGGTAATAGCCATACTCTGGTGGGGATAACCATGAATTAGGGTTTACATCTACCGAATAAGGGGTAGAAAACCAAAAATCTTGCCGAGGAATAAAAGGTATATAACCACCAATTCCGCTGAAAGGGCAAAGAAAATAGGACTTACAACTACCGGTATAAGGGTAGAGGCCTGAAAAACTCCGCTGGGGAACAACCCACTGGGAAGCACAAGACAGTTGACAAATAGCCAATTCGGGATCAATCCGAGAAGACAGACTGAATCAAGACACGTCCTAATGAGGATGTAACTCAAATAGGCAAATCCGTCCCAATATATATGTTGGGAGGAAACGAAAGAAACCGTCATCCACGAGGATATATCTCAGTGGGGAACCGCAGAAGGAAAGACAACACTTTCTGCTTATGGGGCTGACTCTATATGGAGAGATTTAACACCCGACATCTGCTAGGGGAGATCTATTAGGGATCTGCACCACCATAGCAAGGAACAAACAACAAAAGATATATGGCGAGAAATGCAACATGAATATCTGAATGTTTATGAATATGCATGAATATGCGTGATTTATGTTTTGATGAATGCTGACAAAACAGACATATCTAACACAAATAGGTCCAGGAATTAAACGCCCGGTACTATACTTCCAGGGGAAAAACTAACTGGAAAGCCAATCTGCTGGAGATCTCTATGCTATAAAGCAAAGATCTGCGGGTACTGCTGGGGAAGCAGAGGCTTAGAGATACCAAGGCACACCAAATCTCTGAATGCTGGATCAGCAAACAACCCAACCAGGGTACAGAAAGTCACAACGGGCAAAACAACCACCAAGACGAATCTGTTGGGGAACAAGAGAAAATCTCGAAGATCCGCAGGGGATCTCAGCATCAACTGAGAAACAAAGAGCTTTGTAACTCCAAACAAATCCGGGGAACAACCCATTGAAGGAGAATAACATCATCCAAGTAGAATCCAACTGCATAAGCAACTCTACTGGGGAAAACTGCTGCTGGAGAAAACTGAGTCTTCAACAATACTCTGCTTGCAACTATGCTGGGGAACAACCCCATCACAAGATTTGGAGAAAGAAGATACAACCAAACCAGGAATATGAACCAAATGTTTTACCTGTTGGAGATCATGCCACCCTTGGGAGAGCACTGAGATATTCTTGAGTATCCTTTCGACATTGTGAATATTCACTTTGTTTAAAAACAACAGATTTTGAAAAATTTGATTTGTTTAAAAACAATGATATTTTATCAATTAAAACATGCAAAACATTTGTTGAATTGAAACAAATAAGAGTGCAAATAATTGGATAAAAGCTCAAATTCATTTGATGGAATGGTAGCCTGCAAATGGCAAGACTCCATAGATCTGTACAAATTTGAAATCAGTGATATATATTGGAAGAGGGCTACATTGAACATAATGATCCTTTCTCTACCAATTTGAATCTCGATGTATTCGAAGCTTCAGTTTAACGACGAATCGAGAATCCTCTGACGAAATGACAGTTGTGGAACAGAAAGTCTTGTCAGGATGCAGTTACTTGCCAAATCCCTAATTTTTGCCTAGATTGCCCTAGGGTGAGGTACTCAATCTAGCGGGATGCAAATATTCTATTTTTCAAGTCTCTAATTTTTGCCTGGATTACCCTTGCGGGTTCTCCACCGAGACGCTCATTTTTGCCTAAGCCGCCCTTTCGGGTTTTCAACTTAGCGAGCTATTCTGTTTTTCATTTGCATATACTTTTTTTTTTTATTTTTTAGGCAAAGTATTTCTTGACTGCATCTGAATTCACAGGACGAGTGAAATCCTCCCCATCCATTGTTGTAAGTATCAAAGCTCCGCCTGAAAAGGCTCTCTTAACAACATATGGACCCTCGTAGTTTGGAGTCCACTTGCCCCTGGAATCGGGCGCGAAAGACAAGACTTTCTTGAGCACGAGGTTACCTTCTCGGAACACACGTGGCTTGACCTTCTTATCGAATGCTTTCTTCATTCTCTGCTGATATAACTGACCATGACACATGGCAGTTAACCGCTTCTCTTCAATCAGATTCAATTGGTCATAACGACTCTGAATCCATTCAGCATCAGTCAACTTGGCTTCCATCAAGACTCTCATTGATGGGATCTCCACCTCTACTGGGAGAACAACTTCCATGCCGTAAACAAGAGAGAAAGGGGTTGCCCCTGTTGAAGTGCGTACAGATGTACGATACCCATGCAAAGCAAATGGCAGCATCTCATGCCAATCTTTGTACGTGACAGTCATCTTCTGGATAATCTTCTTGATATTCTTATTAGCAGCTTCAACAGCCCCATTCATCTTAGGTCTGTAGGGAGAGGAATTATGGTGTGCAATCTTGAATTCAGCGCACAACTCATCCATCATCTTATTATTCAAATTAGATCCATTATCAGTAATGATCCTTTCTGGCACACCATAACGGCAAATCAGCTGGTTCCTGATAAACTTCACAACTACCTGCCTGGTTACGTTCGCGTACGAAGCGGCTTCAACCCATTTGGTGAAGTAGTCAATTGCTACGAGAATAAACCGGTGTCCATTGGACGCTTTCGGCTCAATCATGCCGATCATGTCGATTCCCCACATAGAGAAAGGCCATGGTGATGAAATCACATTTAGAAGTGTCGGAGGAATATGAATCTTATCCGCATAAATTTGACACTTGTGACATTTCTTCACATACTTGCAACAGTCAGACTCCATTGTCAGCCAATAGTAGCCTGCTCTCAACATCTTCTTAGCCATGGCATGTCCATTGGAATGAGTACCAAACGAACCCTCATGGACCTCAGTCATCAACAGGTTTGCTTCGTGTCTATCCACGCATCTGAGCAAAACCATATCAAAATTTCTCTTATACAGCACTTCACCACTGAGGTAGAAACTGCCTGAAAACCTTCTCAAAGTTTTCCTATCTTTCACAGATGCCCCAGGCGGGTAGACCTGGTTCTGGAGGAAATTCTTGATATCAAAATACCAAGGCTTGTCATCTTTCACTTCTTCAATTGCAAATATGTGAGCTAGTCTGTCCAAGCGTATCACAGTAATATTGGGGACATCATTCCACCGTCTGACCACAATCATGGAAGCAAGCGTAGCAAGAGCATCTGCCATCCGATTATCCTCTCGAGGAATGTGATAAAATTCAACTTCTGTAAAGAATGTTGAAATTCTTCTTGCGTAATCTCTGTATGGGATGAGACTTGGTTGATTCGTCTCCCATTCACCCTTGATCTGATTAACAACCAGGGCCGAATCGCCATATACATCAAGATGCTTGATTCTCAAATCAATGCATTCTTCAAGTCCCATAATACAGGCTTCATACTCTGCCATATTATTCGTGCATTTGAAAGTTAGCCTTGATGTAAACGGAATGTGTGAACCTTGAGGAGTAATGATCATTGCCCCAATTCCGTTTCCATATTGATTAACAGCGCCATCAAACACCATCGTCCACCTGGAACCAGGTTCCGGACCTTCATCAAGTGTAGGCTCATCAGAATCTTTCATTTTCAAATACAGAATCTCCTCATCCGGGAAGTCATACTGAACAGACTGATGATCTTCGATCGGCTGGTGCGCTAAATGGTCAGCCAAGATACTACCTTTGATAGCTTTCTGAGCTCGATACTCAATATCATACTCAGACAACAACATCTGCCAACGGGCAATCCTCCCAGTTAAAGCAGGCTTCTCGAAGATATACTTAATCGGATCCATTCTGGATATCAACCAAGTTGTATGATTTATCATGTATTGGCGCAAACGCTTAGCAGCCCAAGCCAAAGCACAACATATCTTCTCAAGCATAGAGTACCGAGACTCACAATCAGTAAACTTCTTACTGAGGTAGTATATAGCAAATTCCTTCTTCCCTGATTCATCTTGTTGACCGAGTACACAACCCATCGAGTCTTCAAGGACTGTCAAATACATGATCAGAGGTCTTCCTTCCACAGGCGGAGACAATATCGGAGGTTCAGACAGATATTCTTTGATACTGTCGAAAGCTTTCTGGCAATCCTCGGTCCAATCATGAGACTGATCTTTCCGGAGGAGCTTGAATATCGGCACACATGTGGCCGTCATGTGGGATATAAATCTGGAAATGTAATTCAAGCGGCCAAGAAAACCTCGGACTTGCTTCTCAGTTTTGGGTGCAGGCATCTCTTGTATTGTTTTGACCTTTGCCGGATCAACTTCAATACCTCTCTCGCTGACAACGAAACCCAACAACTTGCCGGAACGGACTCCAAATGTACATTTGTTCGGATTCAGGCGAAGTTTAAACTTCCTCAAACGCTGAAAAAGCTTCAACAAATGCTCAATATGCTTAACTTCCGTTCGGGACTTAGCAATCATATCATCAACATAGACCTCTATCTCCTTGTGCATCATATCATGAAACAAGGTAGTCATGGCTCGTTGATACGTGGCTCCGACGTTCTTCAAATCGAAGGGCATCACTCGATAACAAAATGTTCCCCAAGGTGTGATGAATGTTGTCTTCTCCATATCCTCTGGTGCCATCTTGATTTGATTATATCCAGAAAATCCGTCCATAAACGAAAAGACTTTGAATTTAGTTGTATTGTCTACCAACATGTCGATGTGTGGTAGAGGAAAATCATCTTTCGGGCTAGCCTTATTCAAATCTCTATAATCAACGCACATACGGAATTTTCCGTCCTTCTTAGGAACAGGCACAATATTGGCCACCCATTGAGGATATGTAGAAGTCACCAGAAACCCCGCATCAATTTGCTTCTGAACTTCCTCTTTGATCTTCACTGCCATATCTGGATGAGTTCTTCTGAGCTTCTGCTTCACAGGCACGCACTCAGGCTTTAAAGGCAGGAAATGTTGCACAATATCTGTATCTAAACCTGACATGTCTTCATAGGACCAAGCAAAGATATCTGAATACTCTCGTAGCAAGTTATGCATTAATCCTTCTACATAAAGAACATCAGATATAGAGGGAAGAGTACCGTTACCAATAGTTCCGGAGCCTCTGATCCTTCCTTTCTGATCTCCTCCGAATCCTACAAATCCAGCGTCTTTAAGTTCCAGGCTTTGGAACATAGACTTTCTTCCCGTCATATGTCGCGAGCATCCAGAGTCCAGGTACCATGACTGGTGTCTGAACTTTGCTGCATAGGATATCTGCAACATAGATAATCTTATCTTTCGGTACCCAGAATCTCTTGGGTCCTTTTAGATTAGTCTTCCCAGAGTTTCTTACAACTTTGGGTCTTCTAGCATTTTTAAATTTGTGTTCCTGTGTGTGTGTGTAGTGGTATGAAAAAGGCGATTTAATTTGGTTACTGGTAGAGGTTTTATTTTCCTCAGAATCATACCCAATTCCCCTTTTATTATTCTGACTGACTCCATAAATCATGGATGCCATAATACTCCTATCTATTCCATTCTTCAGAAACTTCTGAAAGGCTTCTTCATATTTATAAATAATTTCATTTGAAGTTTGTGGTGCTTGAGACAACACTTCTTCTAATTCTAAGCTTTTCGTTTTAGCTTCATCTCTTTCTAACGTTAAAGATATGATTGTATCATCTCTTGTTAGAACTGTTGTCTCAAGTTTACTACACTCTTCAGATTTTGCTTTAAGAAGGCCTTTAATGTTTTTAACTTTTTGTTTTAATTTCTGAAGAGAGGTAAGAGTTTCTGATAAACATGATTCTAAGTCAGATCTAGAAAGTTCAGAAAATACCTCTTCAGATTCTTCATCTGAGCTGCTGGATGTGGTAGCCATAAGAGCTACGTTGGCCTGTTCATCAGAGTCAGATTCTGATGATTCGGATTCACTATCGTCCCAGGTGGCCATTAATCCCTTCTTTGTTCTGAAGGCATTTTTCTTGAAGCTTTCTTTCTTAGAGTTATCTTTCTTCAGCTTGGGGCATTCATTTCTATAATGACCTGTTTCTTTACATTCAAAACAGGTAATATCTTTGTTAGGTTTACCTTTTGAAGTTGACTCTGATCGATCCCCTCTGGGTCTTGATCTTCTGAAGTTGTTGTTGTTCCTCTTTCTCCAGAGTTGCTTAACTCTTCTGGTTAGTAGGGACAGCTCTTCTTCATCATCAGAGTCTTCAGGTTCAGAGTCATCAGTGTCTGCAGTTTCTGCTTGAAGAGCCTTGGTTCTGTCTGACTTCCGTCTTTCAGGTCTGGACTTCAGCGCCACTGACTTGTTCCTTTTCTGAGGCTCATCCTCCTCTAGTTCTATCTCATGGCTTCTGAGAGAACTAACAAGTTCTTCAAGGCTGATATTGTTCAGATCCTTTGATAACTTCAGAGCAGTAACCATTGGTCTCCATTTCTTTGGCAGACTTCTGACAATCTTCTTAACATGATCTGCAGTCGTGTATCCTTTGTCTAGCACTTTAAGACCTGCAATAAGAGTTTGGAATCTGGAAAACATAGCTTCTATAGCTTCGTCATCTTCCATCTTGAAGGCTTCATATTTCTGGATCAACGCCAGAGCCTTCGTCTCCTTGACTTGGGAGTTTCCTTCATGGGTCATCCTCAGAGAGTCAAGTATATCTTTAGCCGTCTCTCTGTTGGTGATCTTTTCGTATTCGTTGTATGATATAGCATTTAGAAGTATTGTTCTGGCCTTGTGGTGATTCTTGAAAACACGTTTCTGATCTTCTGACATTTTGCTTCTGGGAACTTCAGCTCCATTTAAGGTTGGAGGTTTGTATCCATCTGTGACAATGTCCCAGAGGTCAGCATCATAACCCAGAAAGAAACTTTCGATTCTATCTTTCCAGTAATCAAACTTTTCTCCATCAAAAACAGGAGGCTTGGCATTGTAAGAATCTTTCTCATTTGAGTGGGCCATTTGTTTTTCTCGCACTGGATCTCTCTACACGGTTAAGTGTTTGATTTGAAAATCAATAACAGAGCCGGAGCTCTGATACCAATTGAAGGTGAGAAAAACAAGAAAGGGGGGTTTGAATTGTTTGAAAAATAAGCGCTTTTGCAAAATGAAATCACACAATGATTTTATACTGGTTCGCTTATAACACAAAGCTACTCCAGTCCACCCGGCCAAGGTGATTTCGCCTTCAACAAGGACTTAATCCACTAATCTTGAAAGATTACAAACAACCCCTAAGAGAAAAGAAAATCTCTTAGTCCTCTCAAGTCTACAGACTACAAAGAGTCACTTGAGGAAATCAAATAAAAATTAGATACAAGATGTGTAATCTAGAGTGCTTCTAAGAAAGCAAATATTACAAACTTAAGAACAAATTTTTCACTTGATAAGCAAAAGCTTAGTGAAAATCTTTGAAGAACAAGGATGTTTTTCTTGAGCGTGATATAATTTCAGTATAGTTTTGGCTAGTGATTTCTTGCTTACTGAAAGTTGATTTCTTCTCTATTTATAGGAGTTGAAGTAGCGTTGAATCTGTTGGATATTGAGATGTAGTTACGCCATTCCATTAATAGCTTCTGCAGTAGACTTTTTCTCTTAGAAGTGACTACTTACCACAATTAGTATCTTCTCTCTTGGAAGTGGAGATTAACGTCTCTTTCTAATTGAGGAAATCCATTTGCAGAACTTTAACTTGGCTTAAACGTTACTTCATCATGATTAACAATTCTGATTAGAGTCTTCGTGTATCTGGGAATCTGGCTTCTGATGTTATCTCTTGAAAGTTCAGATGGCGCTGATAACTTCAGAGTTTACAGAAGGCATTTGTTCAGAGTTAGAGCTTCTAGACTTTACTTCATGTTCAGATGCTTCTGATACTTTGCAGTTTTGTCCAGAGTCAGAGCTTCTTGAAACGAGATTCCACTTTAGATGCTTCTGATGCTTGATAATTTGTATCTGATCTTGTTGTGCATCTGATGACATCATCAGATTTATTTCTTCTTTCTTTAGAACCCTGCACACTTAGAAACTTTTCGTTAGGGTGCCATTTTTGGTTTCATCCTTTGTTATCATCAAAATCATGGAGTCTGTTGTAGAACACTTTTTGTTCTTACAATCTCCCCCTTTTTGATGATGACAAAACAAATAAAATTATCAGATGAAACATGAAAAATATTAGATCAGATAGACAAAAGCTCCCCCTGAGTTAGCGCTAGGGAGTTCAGAAGTTCTTACCAGAGCTTTCCAAGCAATGAGATTTCTGAAAACTTTCTGCAATTTCTTAAATTTAATATTAGAGTTATTTAATCAGAGCTATTTCTACAATTGTTGCAGAATGCTTAAGGTTTTAGACATAATTTTCATCAGAGCTATTTAATAATTTCTCCCCCTTTTTGGCATAATCAAAAAGGCATAAAAAATAAAAAGAATAATAAAGAGAAAAACACTTCATTAAAAAAGCACAAAGGCAAACAACAGTCAAAAACATCAGATTCAAAGAAGAATATCAGAGCTAAAAAGAAGTTAGAAGCAAAAACACTAGGCAAGCAAACAAAATAAATCCTAAGTGCCTAAGGGTTCGGAGGTTGAGGAAGTCTCTGAAGCAACATGGCAAACATGTTCTGGATGTTTTCATTCAAAGCATCTTGCTTGTCCATCCTGGCACGAAGCTCATTCTAATCTTGCTTGATCTCTTTCTGATCTTGCTTGATCTCTTTCAGAGTGTTAAGAATCAACGGGATCGCAGAAGAGGACTCCCCCTGAGTCAGAGCCTGCTGAGCTTCAGCTTCAGCAGCAGCTTGAGCTTCTGCATCTGCCTGAGCCTTGGCTTCAGCTTCCTGAATCCTTAGAAGTTCTGCTTCCTTTGCCAGTCGTTCTTCTTCCAACCTCTTTGCTTATTCTTCAGCTTCTTTAGCCAATCTTTCCTCCTCTAATCTTCTGGCCTCAGCTTCTCTAGCCAGTCTCTCTTGGAGTCTTTCCTCAGAGTCTCTGATGTAGCCATTTCTGACTTGTTCAGAGATACTCTTCAGCCTATAAGACTCAGAGGTCATCCAACTAATGACTCTGTTCCAGTGTGTCCTAACAGATTTAGGATCATCACTAACTTCAGAGTTTTTAGCCAGAGACTTGATCTTCTGGACTGAAGCTTCTGCAACCTGTATAATGGCCTCCTCAAGGGTAGGTATGGTAAGTTCAGGTTCAGGTTCAGGTGAATGAGGTGGAGAGTTTTGAGGGCTGAGATTTAGAGAGTGAGGTTCAGTTTCTGATTCTGGTTGAGGTTCAGATTCTGCTTGAAGTTCAGAATCTGGTTCTGGTTGAAGACTGGGGGATGAAGCATAGAGTGGGTTTAGGTCTAATGGGTCAGAGTCTGGTCCAGGTACAGCGGGAATAATTGGTGGGGTGATATAAGGATCAGATGGTCGAATTACAGATGGTTGGGTTTCAGAGGGTGTGGTGGTTGTTTGTTGTGGAAGAGAAGTTCGGAGGGTTGAGGTTACTTCAGATTGTGTTTGAGTTTGTGGGGCGAATTTTCTAGCATAAATTTCAGCTATTGTTGGTGAATTTGGGTCAGAAGGTTCTGTGGATGATGATGAAGAAACACTAAAGTATGGGGGTGTTTCTGGTCCAGAGGATGAGGAAGAGGAAGTGCTGTGGTGATATAGTTGATTAGGGTCAGAGGTTGTTGTGAAATTACGAGCAACTTTTAGAACAGGTGGAGGTTGAGAGGTTCTGATGGTTGAAGGAGGGATTTCAGAGGTTGTAAATAAGGGAGGTGTTGGGAGAGGAGTAGAAGAGGCCATCATAGGTATTACAGAAGTAACAGGAGGAATAGACTTACCAGAAGAAGAGATTTTCAGAGGAGCTGGAGCTTTGGTTCCAGAAGATTCTCCAAGTCTGGGTTTCTTTGCCTTCCTTGCTTCCTCAGCTATCTTCTTCTCAGAAAGACCTCTTTTGTATCTGACCAAATCTTCTTCTGAATCCAAAAGATCTTCAATTCTGAAATCAGAAATATCAATACCTTCATGCAGCAGACGCTGAAGGTAGATAGCAATGGCATCTCTGGGTTCATTCTTGAAGAACCTTTCAAGGCCATGAGGCATCTTCCTCTGATCCTTCAGAGCTTCCCAGGTCACATCCATAGTGGGCTTGACTCTGATCTCTTTGATGATTCCCATGCTCTTCAGGTTTTTGGCATTCAGAGGCTTTCCAGTTTCTATAGCCAGATCATCCATCAGCTTGGCCTTTTCCAGCTGGTCAACCAATCCATGCTCAATGAAGACATCAGAAAGAAGTCTTCCCAGAGGGATGTAAGATCTTGGCTTCAAGCTGTTTCTGGAGTCTTTGACAGAATCCCTTAGATATTTGAAAAGAAGAACAGGGAGATTGATCTTGATACCTTTCTGAATGCAATATAAGATGAGTTTCTGATCAGCATTAATGTAATCTGAAGAGTTGGAGGCTGGACGATGATGGATTGTTCCCAGAATTATTTTCAACCAAACTCTCAGGTTCTGATTCAATTCCTTGTTCTTAGAGGGATTTCCCTCAGCGTTAGGTTTGAAGATTGTAGGGTTAATGACTTCTGTGATGCGCTTTGACCTTGGAGGAATGTTGTAAATCCTCTTTCCTCCAGTAGTCTCCATGTTCAGCAAGGAAGCAATTGATGCTTCAGTGATGACAATCTTCACTCCCAGAACAAAAGAAACAATGAACTGGTCATCAGCATCTGCATGTCTCCAGAATTCTTTGACAAGAAGAGGGTAAATGGGACCATAAAGCCTGTTGAAGTAGTTCTCCCAACCTTGCTTGTGAAGATCTTCAGTAAGATCAACACCGTTTCTTCTCAAGTTCTCAAAATCTACCAGCGATTCACACAGTACATCCAAATTTTCAAAGGAGGTTGCAAGATGAATGTGGCGTTCACGATCCAAAATGTGAGGTTCTTGATAAACAGGGGTTGTGGTAACGCCTGTAACAGTGGGTGTTTGAGTGTTTGAGGTTTGGGGATTAGAAGCGGATTCCATTTGTTGGGAGAAGTTAAAAACTTCTTGCTCTTGAGCATTCATGAAGAAGATTGATGAAGAAGATGAAGAACTGAAAGAGTTGCAGAGAAAACTTCGAGAGAGGGTTTAGGGTTTAAGAGTGAGTGAGAGTGATAAGTGTGAAATGTGAGAAAAGTGTTTATATACCTAAGTTCAAACACATGCAAAACGACACCTCAGAATGCGTTAGACACAAAACTCAAAATGGCACGCTTGGGGGGAAAAATGATTACAGCTCATAAATGAATGTCTAATCCCACAGTTTGCACACTGCTCGAGGAAAACTCAAACGTCTGCCTTTTGAATTTCTTGATAGCTGTCTAGAAGTTCTAAAGTTTGACGCTTCAGAGTTCCACGCGTTGATGTATCTGATCTTCAGGAATACCAAGAGATTGGTTCTGAAGATTTCTAACTCAGATATCTTCTTAACAATGTAGAAGTATCAGAGTCAGAGGCAGAATCATATTTGTTTTTATCAGAATCTTATTTTATATTTTTCAGAGCCATACTTCATTCAGGACAATTTTTAATGTTCAGATTTTCTAAGATGAAAAGAAATCTATCTTCAGCTAGAGGCTTAGTAAAGATATCTGCCCATTGATGTTCTGTATCAATGAACTTCAGCGTTACTATTCCTTTCTGAACATAGTCTCTAATAAAATGATGTTTAATTTCTATGTGTTTGGCTCTGGAATGTAAAATAGGATTCTTACTCAAACAAATAGCAGCAGTATTATCACAAAGGATAGGAATGTTACTCTCAAATATCTGAAGATCTTCTAGCTGATGCTTCATCCAGAGCATCTGAGTTGTGCACAGTGATGCTGAGATATATTCTGCTTCTGCAGTTGATAGAGCGATAGTTGACTGTCTTTTGCTAGCCCAGGAGATTAGATTGTTTCCCAGAAGCTGGCAATTTTCAGATGTGCTTTTTCGTTCTATTCTATCTCCTGCATAATCTGCATCACAATAACCAGAAAGCCTATACTCTGATGTTTTCTCATACATCAGGCCCAGGTTAGGAGTTCCTTTCAGATACTTAAGAATTCTCTTAACAGCTGTTAAATGAGATTCTCTAGGATCTGATTGGAATCTGGCACAAAGACAGACGCTAAAGAGAATATCAGGACGAGTAGCAGTCAGATAGAGAAGAGAGCCTATCATACCTCGATAGAGCTTCTGACAAACCTTGTTGCTTACCTCTTCCTTTTCCAGAATGCAAGTTGGGTGCATAGGAGTTTTTGCAGAGTTGCATTCAGTCATGTCAAACTTCTTCAGAACATCTTTAATGTACTTGCTTTGATGAATGTACGTGACTTCTGGAGTTTGATTGATTTGAATTCCCAGAAAGAACTTTAGTTCTTGCATTAGACTCATTTCAAATTCTGCCTGCATTAACTTAGAAAATTCTTGGCAAACAGAGACATTAGCAGAACCAAAAATAATGTCATCAACATAAATCTGGCATATCACGAGATCATTTTTATGGTTTTTACAGAAGAGTGTAGAATCAACTTTCCCTCTGATAAAATTTTGTTCCAGAAGAAAATTGCTTAGACGTTCATACCAAGCTCTGGGGGCTTGTTTTAGTCCATATAAAGATTTTTTAAGTTTGAAAACATGTTCTGGAAAGTTTGAATTTTCAAAACCTGGAGGTTGATTTACATACACTTCTTCTGAAATATAACCATTAAGAAATGCACTCTTGACATCCATTTGGTATAATTTGATAGAGTGATTAATAGCAAAAGATACAAGAAGACGAATAGATTCTAACCTCGCGACTGGAGCAAAGGTTTCATTATAATCAATACCTTCTTGTTGACTATAACCTTGAGCTACCAGTCGTGCTTTGTTTCTGACAACTTCTCCTTTCTCGTTCAGCTTGTTTCTGAAAACCCATCTGGTTCCAATGACATGAGTGCCTCTGGGTTTAGGAACGAGATCCCAGACATCATTCTTGGAGAATTGATCTAACTCTTCTTGCATAGCTGCCACCCAATCGTTATCTTGAAGAGCTTCATCACAGGACGTAGGCTCAATCAGAGACACTAGTCCCAGAGGAATATCTTCAGAAGTTCTGAAGGTAGATATGGTTCTAACAGGTTCATCTTTGTTTCCCAAAATCAAATCTTCAGATACGTTAATACGACTTTTAACTTTCCTTGGAATGTCTGGAGATTTAATTTCTTCAGAGTCTGGAGTGACAGTTGCTTTTGGAGTTTTCTCAGATTCTACCAGAGTGATCTCTAAATCTGCAAACTTTTCAACTAGCTTTGACTTTTCAGGGTCAAGCTTATCATCAAATCTAACATGAATTGATTCCTCCACAATTTTGGTTTCTGTGTTGTATACTCTATAGCCTTTAGAGCGTTCTGAGTATCCTAACATAATACCTTTCTGTGCTTTGGAATCAAACTTGTTTAGATGTTCTTTAGTGTTTAATATAAAGCAAATGCATCCAAAAGGATGAAAATAAGAAATGTTGGGTTTTCTTCCCTTACACAGTTCATAGGGAGTCTTTTCCAGAATAGGTCTAATAGAGATTCTATTCTGAATGTAACACGCTGTATTTACAGCTTCTGCCCAAAAGTGCTTTGCTACATTTGTTTCATTGATCATGGTTCTGGCCATTTCTTGGAGTGTCCTATTCTTCCTCTCTACAACTCCATTTTGTTGTGGAGTTCTAGGGCAGGAGAAATCATGGGATATTCCATTAGAATCAAATAGTTCTTCAAAATCTTTATTTTCAAATTCTCCACCATGATCACTTCTGACTCTAACAATTTTAGAGTCAAATTCTTTTTGCACTTTAGAACAGAAACTGGTGAATACAGAGTGAGACTCACTCTTGTGCTTTAGGAATTTTACCCATGTCCAGCGGCTGTAATCATCAACGATTACTAGTCCATACTTCTTTCCATTGACTGATGCTGTTTTCACAGGACCAAATAAGTCAATGTGAAGAAGCTCCAGAGGCTTGGAGGTAGAAACAACATTTTTCTTTTTAAAAGATGTTTTTGAAAACTTTCCTTTCTGACAAGCTTCACACAGAGCATCTGAAGAAAACTTCAGTTTAGGTAAGCCTCTGACTAACTCAAGTTTAGTTAGCTGAGAAAGTTTTCTCATGCTAATGTGGCCTAAGCGTCTATGCCATACCCATTGCTCTTCGTGAACTGACATTAAACATTTAACATTTTGATCTTTTAAATCAGAAAGATTTATTTTATAAATGTTGTTTTTCCTCTTGCCTGTGAAAAGGACAGAGCCATCCTTCTGACTAATGGCTTTACACGTTTTTTGATTAAAGATTACATCATAACCGTTATCACTTAATTGACTTATGGATAACAAGTTATGCATTAATCCTTCTACATAAAGAACATCAGATATAGAGGGAAGAGTACCGTTACCAATAGTTCCGGAGCCTCTGATCCTTCCTTTCTGATCTCCTCCGAATCCTACAAATCCAGCGTCTTTAAGTTCCAGGCTTTGGAACATAGACTTTCTTCCCGTCATATGTCGCGAGCATCCAGAGTCCAGGTACCATGACTGGTGTCTGAACTTTGCTGCATAGGATATCTGCAACATAGATAATCTTATCTTTCGGTACCCAGAATCTCTTGGGTCCTTTTAGATTAGTCTTCCCAGAGTTTCTTACAACTTTGGGTCTTCTAGCATTTTTAAATTTGTGTTCCTGTGTGTGTGTGTAGTGGTATGAAAAAGGCGATTTAATTTGGTTACTGGTAGAGGTTTTATTTTCCTCAGAATCATACCCAATTCCCCTTTTATTATTCTGACTGACTCCATAAATCATGGATGCCATAATACTCCTATCTATTCCATTCTTCAGAAACTTCTGAAAGGCTTCTTCATATTTATAAATAATTTCATTTGAAGTTTGTGGTGCTTGAGACAACACTTCTTCTAATTCTAAGCTTTTCGTTTTAGCTTCATCTCTTTCTAACGTTAAAGATATGATTGTATCATCTCTTGTTAGAACTGTTGTCTCAAGTTTACTACACTCTTCAGATTTTGCTTTAAGAAGGCCTTTAATGTTTTAACTTTTTGTTTTAATTTCTGAAGAGAGGTAAGAGTTTCTGATAAACATGATTCTAAGTCAGATCTAGAAAGTTCAGAAAATACCTCTTCAGATTCTTCATCTGAGCTGCTGGATGTGGTAGCCATAAGAGCTACGTTGGCCTGTTCATCAGAGTCAGATTCTGATGATTCGGATTCACTATCGTCCCAGGTGGCCATTAATCCCTTCTTTGTTCTGAAGGCATTTTTCTTGAAGCTTTCTTTCTTAGAGTTATCTTTCTTCAGCTTGGGGCATTCATTTCTATAATGACCTGTTTCTTTACATTCAAAACAGGTAATATCTTTGTTAGGTTTACCTTTTGAAGTTGACTCTGATCGATCCCCTCTGGGTCTTGATCTTCTGAAGTTGTTGTTGTTCCTCTTTCTCCAGAGTTGCTTAACTCTTCTGGTTAGTAGGGACAGCTCTTCTTCATCATCAGAGTCTTCAGGTTCAGAGTCATCAGTGTCTGCAGTTTCTGCTTGAAGAGCCTTGGTTCTGTCTGACTTCCGTCTTTCAGGTCTGGACTTCAGCGCCACTGACTTGTTCCTTTTCTGAGGCTCATCCTCCTCTAGTTCTATCTCATGGCTTCTGAGAGAACTAACAAGTTCTTCAAGGCTGATATTGTTCAGATCCTTTGATAACTTCAGAGCAGTAACCATTGGTCTCCATTTCTTTGGCAGACTTCTGACAATCTTCTTAACATGATCTGCAGTCGTGTATCCTTTGTCTAGCACTTTAAGACCTGCAATAAGAGTTTGGAATCTGGAAAACATAGCTTCTATAGCTTCGTCATCTTCCATCTTGAAGGCTTCATATTTCTGGATCAACGCCAGAGCCTTCGTCTCCTTGACTTGGGAGTTTCCTTCATGGGTCATCCTCAGAGAGTCAAGTATATCTTTAGCCGTCTCTCTGTTGGTGATCTTTTCGTATTCGTTGTATGATATAGCATTTAGAAGTATTGTTCTGGCCTTGTGGTGATTCTTGAAAACACGTTTCTGATCTTCTGACATTTTGCTTCTGGGAACTTCAGCTCCATTTAAGGTTGGAGGTTTGTATCCATCTGTGACAATGTCCCAGAGGTCAGCATCATAACCCAGAAAGAAACTTTCGATTCTATCTTTCCAGTAATCAAACTTTTCTCCATCAAAAACAGGAGGCTTGGCATTGTAAGAATCTTTCTCATTTGAGTGGGCCATTTGTTTTTCTCGCACTGGATCTCTCTACACGGTTAAGTGTTTGATTTGAAAATCAATAACAGAGCCGGAGCTCTGATACCAATTGAAGGTGAGAAAAACAAGAAAGGGGGGTTTGAATTGTTTGAAAAATAAGCGCTTTTGCAAAATGAAATCACACAATGATTTTATACTGGTTCGCTTATAACACAAAGCTACTCCAGTCCACCCGGCCAAGGTGATTTCGCCTTCAACAAGGACTTAATCCACTAATCTTGAAAGATTACAAACAACCCCTAAGAGAAAAGAAAATCTCTTAGTCCTCTCAAGTCTACATACTACAAAGAGTCACTTGAGGAAATCAAATAAAAATTAGATACAAGATGTGTAATCTAGAGTGCTTCTAAGAAAGCAAATATTACAAACTTAAGAACAAATTTTTCACTTGATAAGCAAAAGCTTAGTGAAAATCTTTGAAGAACAAGGATGTTTTTCTTGAGCGTGATATAATTTCAGTATAGTTTTGGCTAGTGATTTCTTGCTTACTGAAAGTTGATTTCTTCTCTATTTATAGGAGTTGAAGTAGCGTTGAATCTGTTGGATATTGAGATGTAGTTACGCCATTCCATTAATAGCTTCTGCAGTAGACTTTTTCTCTTAGAAGTGACTACTTACCACAATTAGTATCTTCTCTCTTGGAAGTGGAGATTAACGTCTCTTTCTAATTGAGGAAATCCATTTGCAGAACTTTAACTTGGCTTAAACGTTACTTCATCATGATTAACAATTCTGATTAGAGTCTTCGTGTATCTGGGAATCTGGCTTCTGATGTTATCTCTTGAAAGTTCAGATGGCGCTGATAACTTCAGAGTTTACAGAAGGCATTTGTTCAGAGTTAGAGCTTCTAGACTTTACTTCATGTTCAGATGCTTCTGATACTTTGCAGTTTTGTCCAGAGTCAGAGCTTCTTGAAACGAGATTCCACTTTAGATGCTTCTGATGCTTGATAATTTGTATCTGATCTTGTTGTGCATCTGATGACATCATCAGATTTATTTCTTCTTTCTTTAGAACCCTGCACACTTAGAAACTTTTCGTTAGGGTGCCATTTTTGGTTTCATCCTTTGTTATCATCAAAATCATGGAGTCTGTTGTAGAACACTTTTTGTTCTTACAAACAGTTACTCTGATCTATGGATGACCGTAGGAACATCTACAGCGACCCAATTATGGCAGACACCACCAAGAATAACGAAGTTGTTCACGTCTTCTGCATCCTCTTCCAAGATAGCAGCAGCTTCCTCCTCAGGTTGATCATCATGGATGAATCCTCCACTCGTGAACAAACCTTGCTCATTATATGCCCCAGAACAATAGCCAATGCCAGCCCGGGATCTATTGTCTTCAAGCTCGATCACCTTCCCTAAACCAGCAACTACACCACATTCAATGGCCAGTTTCGCATCACGGTAGGAAGCAAATGATGGAGACTTCTTCTCGATTGGTTCATCAATGGATAAAGCTTGGAACGGAGTTCCAACTTCGTCCTCAGCGTCAATATACGAGAAAGAAGACAGATGGCTAACCAGGAGAGCCTTTTCTCCCCCTACTACAACCAATTTCTTGTTTTTGACAAATTTCAACTTCTGGTGTAGGGTGGATGTCACGGCGCCAGCCTCGTGAATCCATGGTCTGCCTAAGAGACAGCTATAAGATGGGTGGATATCCATTACCTGGAAGGTAACTTGGAAATCGCTTGGTCCAATTTTGATTGGGAGATCAACTTCCCCAATCACGGTCTTACGCGACCCATCGAATGCTTTCACAACAACCCCACTCTGCCTCATAGGAGGACCTTGATATGACAATCTGGAGAGTGTGGTTTTTGGCAATACATTTAGAGATGATCCAGTGTCCACCAACACATTGGACATTGCATCAAATTTGCAATTCATGGAGATATGTAAAGCCATGTTGTGGTCTCTTCCCTCCTCAGGGAGATCAGCGTCACAAAAGCTCAAAGTGTTGCAAGCGGTAATGTTTGCAACAATACTATCAAATTGCTCAATGGTGACGTCGTGATCAACATACGCCAGATCCAAGACTTTCTGCAGAGCCTCCCTATGGGGTTCTGAATTCAGCAGCAGAGAAAGGATGGAAATCTTAGATGGCGTTTGTAGAAGCTGGTCTACAACGTTGTACTCGCTCTTCCTGATGAGCCTCAGCATTTCATCAGATTCTTCATCTACAATGCCACTCGGGCCAACTGAAGAAACGGGAGTTTTTTGTATAGAGGAGGAGGGTTTGGCAACATCAAGTGCCTGATTCTGAATATTCACAGCTGTTCCTACAGGACGCTCAACAGTCTCATAAGCAACAGCCTTAGGAGGCGCAGAAAACACACGACCACTTCGGGTCAACCCACTTACATCAGCGACGTTGGTCACGGAAGTTGAAGGCAAAGGCACTTCTACCCCATCTTGCACAGCAACAGGGTTATATCTGAACGGTAAGGATCTGTCTGAAGAGTAAGGCACAGGGCCTGCAGGTTTAATGACCAAAGAAGGGGAAGCCTTCGGCTTGCTGCTATCATAGCGGATAACAACAGGCTCGGGCAGCTTGAACACTGGTGAAATCACATTCACTTCAGGCTCGTCTTTATCAACATTGCGATTCTGCAGAATCTCAATGGTTCCTTCGTCTAATAGCTCTTGCAACTCTCGGCGGACCTGATTACAACCCAGGCGATTCACAGAACAGATGCGGCACTTGTCGTGGTTATGCTCTAAGTGGCTGTACTGACACAGCAAACGATGTAATTCGACCAACGACTGCCTAATGTGGCTTACATATCTGACCTTGTACTTCCCAAGGCATTCCTGAACCATATTAACTGATTTCCCATGTGCAGGCAATGGGTTCTTGGTGACATTCGGGCCTGAATCTTCAAAACTCAAGATTCCACATCTCATAAGGTCCTGAACCTTAGTCTTGAGCGGGTAGCAATTCTCGATGTTATGGCCCGGAGCACCGGAATGGTAAACACAATGCTGATCTGGTTTATACCACCATTGTGGATTTGCAGGAATGGCAGGAGGATCCCTGGGAGAAACCAATTTCCTTTCCAACAAGGAAGGATAAAGCTCTGCATATGTCATAGGAATTGGATCGAAGCTGATCTTCTTCCTATCATAACTCAAGTTAGCTTGATTGGTTGTACTACCACGAGGCTGGTAAGCCTGTTGCTATGGAAGATGTTGTTGCTGATACTGGAGGCTGTTGATATTGTTGCTGATGCTGATACTGCTGATGTTGCTGAGCATTGTCTTTAAAGACAGGTGCTATATGAGCCACCTGGTGCTGATGACCGGCACGACGTGCGGGCTTCCTCTGAACAGAGGGTCTTTTGTGCTTGGGATGGGATTGCACAGCATGTGATTCCCCATCCTTCCTCTTAAACGCCCCATATCGTTTAGAAGAAGAGCTCTCATCCTTCGCCAATCGTCCTTCGCGGACACCTTCCTCAAGACGCATCCCCATGTTCACCATCTCGGTGAAATCAGAGGGAGCGCTTGCTACCATCCACTCATAATAGAATGAGCCAAGAGTCTTCAAAAAGATCTTGGTCATTTCTTTCTCCTCCAGCGGTGGAGTAATCTGAGCTGCCAGCTCTCGCCACCTCTGGGCGTACTCCTTGAAAGTTTCCTTGTCCTTCTGCGACATGGACCTGAGTTGATCTCGGTCAGGCGCCATATCGACGTTATACTTATACTGCTTGACGAAGGCTTCGCCAAGGTCGTTGAAGGATCTGATATTGGCACTGTCTAAGCTCATGTACCATCTGAGCGCAGCACCGGACAGACTGTCTTGGAAATAATGAATCAGAAGCTGATCATTATCAGTCTGGGTAGACATCTTCCTGGCGTACATGACCAGGTGAGCGAGTGGACAGGTGTTCCCTTTATACTTTTCAAAGTCATGTACTTTAAATTTAATCGGTATCTTCACACCGGGAACAAGGCACAACTCGGCAGCAGACTTGCCGAACAAATCTTTTCCTCGAAGAGTCCTCAATTCCTTTCTCAGCTCAAGGAATTGGTCGTTCATGGCGTCCATCTTTTCATGAACGTCCGAGCCCTCAGATGGCTCGGAGTGATAGATGGTGTCGTCTACCCTTGGCATGGTATGCACGACAGAAGGAGCGGCAACAGGGACCGGGCTAGATGCCGGCATGTGAGCAAAAGTTGGAGCGGGCCGATCAGGCATAAAACCTGGAGGCATTCCCCAAGGGAACCCGGGTGGCATAGCATCGGGCACATGATGAGCACTGACTGGCACAGTCGAAGTGACGACCTCTGAAATGACCGTCCTCTGGGCAAGAGTTGCAGGCGATTGAGCAGGTTGATTTTGAGCAGCGAGGAGTTGCTCCATTTAAGCGCCAAGTCTGTCGACCTCTTCTTTCAGTTCTCTGTTCTCTTGTTCTAGCTGCTCCATGACTCTTGCAGAATTGACTCGAGTAAAATACCGGTGAGTCAGCCTGTCTTCAAAATAAATGAAGAACACAGAGTTAGGACAAGAAGACCAGAAACAAAGGGTACCTGCTTATGCAAAATGATGCGTGAAATGCTTGTGCAGATGCTTTATTTATTTTCAAGGAACCCTTAGGGTATTATTTGCAATATTTTGAATAGTTAAAGCATTTTAATTTCTCATGGAAAATATCTCATTCAATATATCGAGACAAAGAAGTACAACATTTTTTATCATTATAAAGAGAAAAGGGAAATAAACATCCTATGGATCCCTAGAAGCTCGGGATGCTGGAAGACGAAAAGTACACAGCTTCTTGATCTCTCTCTCGTAGGCCACTTCCATGTCGGCTTTCTCCTTTGCAAGTCGATCATACCTCCTCTTCCAGAATTTGGAAGACTGAGGAAGCAGAGAGGTCCAAGTGTCGTTCGGGTCGTCGATCACTCGATGCTCGAGGAACTCAATCATAGCGTCCTTCTCCTTAATCTGCTGAAGCAACTCTTCTCTTTCACGGATCCAAGCACGTGAAAGGTCTTCTTCTCTCAACTCCTCTACACGTTGGGTAGGGAGGGTTGAAGGCCCAGCCACATCCAACGGTGTAGGTCTCGGATGATCATATGGCATCAAGTACACGGCAGCTCTCTGTCTGACCCAAGAGGTGTATGGCTCCAAAGCAATGCAGTTCTTTGGACCCAACTCATTCCTACTCTTCTTGTGAAAACTGCGCCAAGCACGGACAAATCTGGCTTTTAGGCCTTGGGGATCTTTACCCTCCTGAAAGAACACACCTTCTAACAGAATGTTATGAGGTTTATCCTTTAGGGGGAACCCAAGCTGACGTCGTGCGAGAATGGGATTGTAGCTAATCCCACCACATGTGCCAAGAAGAGGCACATTAGGGAATTCACCACAATAGTCAATGATCTGGACGGTATCATACACGCGATCATACCAAGTGATATCATCATTAGTGAGAGACATAAGTCTCTGAGACCACCGTAGACATCCCTTGTTCTCCTTGAAAGCAACTGTCTGCGACAAGTGCGAAATAAACCACTTGTATAGCAAAGGTAGACAGCAAACAATAACTCCTCCACCCTTTGCATTCCTCAGATGCAAAGAGACATAGGTATCGCCCAACAAAGTCAGAACGGGATTAAGAACAGAGAAGATCCTAATGGCGTTCATGTCCACGAACTTGTCGAAGTTGGGAAATAACACTAATCCATAGATGAGCAGTACAAACAAAGCCTCAAAGGCATCCTCACTCATGGCCTTCCCATAAAAGGTAGCTTGAGCAATGAGGAACTCGGAAGGAAAACCCTGAATTCCACCTTTGGTAGTCAGATTAGCCTTAATCAAATCTTCATCTATGTGCAACAAGTTGGCAATCTCTCGAGCAGTCGGAATACTCTCTAGGCCACTGAACGACACTTGATCCAGAATCGGAATCCCAATGAGATGAGAATACTCCTCCAAAGTTGGCAGCAGTTGGAAGTCCGGAAATGAGAAGCAATGATATAGAGGATCATAAAACTGGGCTAGAGTACTCATCAACCCTTCATCAACCTGAGTAGTCAGCAGAGGCAGAAGCTTCCCATAGCGAGCTTTGAAACCCAAGGGATCTAATACATAAGATATCAGATTCCTTAACTCTTTTACATCGGGTTGTCTAAAGCTGTACTTCTTTGTATGCCTTTTTGGTCTTTCCATGTCTGAAAATTTTGCAAATAAACCCTTTTTAAGTTCCTTGAATTTTTTTTTTTTTTTGATGACATGAATGCAGATGAATGCATGAATGCATGAATGCAACAATCACACTCAAGGATCAAACAAGTCACACCAAACAAAGGTCATGGGAAAGCTCATTGTATCCCTAATATCAATCATCCATTTTGGTGGATTTAGGTTTTCACCTTATCGACACCCAAGTTCCATTGATATTAACGGTACGTGAACCGGCTCGAACATCCTTAATATCAACCATCCGTTTTGGGGGATTTAGGTTTTATACCTGATCAACGCCCAGGTTCCATTGATATTAAGGTTGTCTGAACGACTCAACCACGAATCACGGGTTTGCTGAGAGTCACGAGCATGGAGTCTCGGTTAAGAACCACCCAAAGGGAGTGTACTAGGGTTTAAACCTGCCAGACATGTTCTACCAGAGGTTCCCATAATCATTGTTCCATCTTTCGAATATTATCGGAGGAACGAATACTCGTATTCCAAAAATATTCTCAAGAGAAACTCTTATGAGTGTAGTATCGCGTAACAATTGCATCAGAACTTACATCTGAACGACCTCCGCACTACGTCCTAAAAAAATAGGCCAAGATGGGTTTGGTAAACTACGGTCCTTGGCTTCTGCGGCACATGATTGAAAGAATAATGCCTAACCACAAATAACTTGTGTGACATTATTAATCCAACATGACCTCCACCAAGTGAATGGGCTCGCAAGTCAACTGGCTAAGGAATACTCCACACCAGTCAACAAGACTATGCCATTCTCCTATCCTAGAGTGCACTCGAGTTCGGGTATAGAACTCATCTCACAGAGATCACCAAAGCAAACAGCAATTGTATATCAAGCAATTCAAACATTACAATCAATACAGTTATCCCAAATGGTACAAAAATATGTCATATAACAAATAACAATATATCACACAACAAGAGTGAAAAGTAGGCAATACCACCAAGGATTTTGGTCCCCAGCAGAGTCGCCACTTTTCTGTAGCGGTGTATTCGTCGCTATATGATTTATTGATTAAATCAAAAGCAAAGCATACAATGAATCGAGTCGCCACCGCACTTTTATTTATCCGAAGGACTAGCTAAAAAGCGAACAAAAGCCTAAGAAGTTTTACACATAGAAAACTAATAAAAAGATCAGAGAGTCTGGGTAAGGGATAAATTACGCAATGGGAAGGTGTTAGGCACCCAAAACGTCCTAGGTACTCCTAGGGAGCCCTTTTCACACTTGTTGTACTAATTGTTATTTGTTATGAAATATTTATTGTGCGAACATGATTGGGATGATGAGAAAAGAATATACAATTTTTATTGTTTTTGTGTTTGAACGGATGAACCCGTTGCCTACGTACCTTCCATCATAGGTAAGGATCAAAACGCCGTAGTTCGGCTAAAAGATTTCCAAAAAGTTAGTGGATTCAATTTTAAACACAAGCCCTAAGGTCTTACGTTATCCACAGGAGAAAACTCAACCTTATGAAACAACGAGTCCACCATGTGAGAAAAGCTTCAACTTGCTAGTGAGGGGTTAACCCTATAATAAGCAAGGAAGACTTACAATTCAATCAACTAAGGACAAATAGGTGAGATTAACATCAACCAACTAGGATAAATCAAACCTATGGCTAATGTATGAAAAATTAACAAGAATGGACAAAGCCACAAAACAATTGAATGGGTGAAGTTAATTGATTATGATTATTCATGAAAGTAGGGTCAAAGTATGATTAAGATTGATTCAAAAGAAGTATTATGAAATGGAGTTTGAAAAGTCAAGGACTTAGGGTCCAGGTTTCTAATTTGAAAGCATGAAGATGTTTGCACAATATTTATCTCAAGTTTTGAAAGCAACGTGTGAAAAAGTTTAGGACAAAGAGGGATGAACGGATGAAGATGGAGTGTAAAACTTCCTAGAAGGTTCACCTCTTGAGATCATATAGAAGATGACTCAAGTGTGTCCTTTGGAATAGGCAATGAGCAATAATAAACAAGCAAAGCAAAAGAAGAAAAGTCAACCAAAGCGGATACCGGATGCCAATCACTGGACTTATACCAATCTCCTAAAACAAAACTGGATATCAGAGGCCACTCTATGGACTTATACCAATCTCCTCAACGAAGAAATAAAAGTGGATACCGGATGCCAATCTATCTGGGCTTATACCAATCTCCAACAATAACAAAGCAAACACTTGGATGTCAGATGCCAATTTATCTGGGCTTACTCTAACCTCCAACATATGATCATGGGAAAACAAATGCCAAATTACATGGACTTACAATTGCATCCTCACATACAACACACAAATGCATCAAGCAGAGAGAAGATGAGTGGCCAATGAAATGGTCTTATACTCACTTCCATATCATAGGAACAATGGCCAATGAATGGTCTTACAATTGTCCTCAACGGGCAAACAAACAAAGATACGTCACAAAGACAAATGAAATGATCATGCACTAATGAGAAATTAATGATGATAAATGCACAAATCATACAAGCAAACATGTACAAATGAACTAAGTAATCAATCAACCAAAGTCATTCAGCACACTCTATAACCAAACAATTAGGCTCATACAAAGGGTTAGGCATTAAAGCCAACTGGAATGGGGTTAATGGTGCTCTTAACCTTGACATGGAGAGCCAAGGTGAAGCAGATGAAAGGATATGAGGGGTGTGCCTCATGCTCTTATCCCTGGTCAGGGAGAGCTTCAAATGATAGAAGGTGTGGGAGTTCAGAAAGTAGGAACTCTCTCCACAAGTCAGACTCGATAGATCTTGGGCTTTTACTCACTATGCATCAACACATGTGGTGTGAGCAAGGTGAGTGACTCACATAATAGTAGGAGATAGGCTACATATCTCTTTTGTCTACCAATTGCCTTATTCAAAGGACTTTTCCTGCTGGGACAAAAGTAAACAAGCACAAACATTGCCTCTTAAGGAGGACTTCAGACAGTTGCCTGGCCAAGTAACAGGCCAGGTCTTCCAGACTACATGAGGACAAGAGATTCTACCTCAATGCAAATTCTATCAAGCAAAGCAAAGCAAGTTCTCAAAGAACTATTAGCAACTAATGGTACCTGAAACCAATCAAACATAATCAGTATACAACTCAAAGTCAAAACCAATATAAGATAAGGATCAACAGTCAACACAATCTATCCCATGTGCAAAGCACAAAGATCAAAGCATATGAGCTAAGCATCCTACAAAACAAACAAGTTAGTTCATGACAATCAATCAAACTCAATCAACTTGCATTAATCTCCTTAAAGCATTTGCTTCTTAACCTGAAAAACCAAACTCAAACATGAGCAACAAGACCACTAGGACAAGCCTAGGGTCAAAAGGAGATAAAAAATCCAAAACAGCAAGTGAAAGATATCCAAAATCAAGTTCAAACAATTAAGAAACAAACCCAAGTGGTTTCACATTCATATCATTCATCATTATCATTTCACAAACAAATTAGGTCAAAGCATGTCATATAGAACCTCAAAGAAGTCAACAGAAAGACTCCACTCAAATCCAATCACAAACATTTCAATAAATCCTCAAATAATTCATGATCAAACATCATCCATAACATGATAAGCATACCAAATTTCAGCTCATTTGGATCAAGGGAAGTAGGTCAATCAAAATCAGAAAGTCAAAGCAAGTTCAAGCAAACTCATACAAAGCATCAAAACATGCACCAACTTCAATTAATCATAAAACAGAAACAAAACATGATAAATGAATGAGACCAAAGCCATGATAAACTTCAAGATGCCTACATTACTCATGCCAAATTTCACACCCATCCAATTAATAACCAGAATTTCACAAACCAAATACAAACATGTATCACAAAAAATCAACAAATGACCAAACAGGGGAGAAAATTCCAATCAAATAGGAAATGCCATCAAAAATTCCAGAAAAATTCACATGTATTCACAACATCCATAAGTATATTCATGCAAAAATCTAGACCATTTTGAGTTCAATAAGCATGGTAATCAAAATCATGAAGTTGGACATGAATGGTGTGACACAAATTGTCACACCTCTATTCAAAAACTCATATCTCATCAACCAGAAATGATAAAATCACAACCTCTACACCAAAATGATCATGAACATGTCTAGTTTGAGCACAAAAAATTTCAGCCTCATATGATCATCCATCATTATTTCACAAGCAAAAAGGTAAAACATAGGCACAAAGCATACATGATCAAAACTTTTGGACCAAATTAAAAATCAACCGTGCACAACTTGTGTTATCATACCTATAAAAAACTAGATGAAAAATGGAGATGAATGCAAAAATTCCCACACAATTTGGATGCTCCATGAATTATCTATGATTTTTTGAAGTTGTAGCATGAAATGAAATAAAAATTTGAGAAAATAAATGAAATAATGGAACGAATGGCAAACTTGTAAATATTTCGAACATTTGAAACGCGCGCCGTTAAACCCTAACCACATGCAACCATAATCCGCAGGTAATGTCCAGGATCCGCAGGAAAAAACGCAGGAAACAGCATGAAGGTTGCGGCTAAATCCGCAGGAAAATTTCCAGAAATGAAGAACAGCAAGATGGTCATCGTCATCTTCAAACGTGATTTTCCAGAAAAAAATGAAAAGCTCCAGTAATGAAAATCAAGAATTACACCGTGTAGATCCATCAACAGGCATCAATAAACAACAATCAATTCATCAAACAACAACATATCAAGCACGAATCGAGCGAATCTAACCACGAACATGAAACTTCAAATCCCTCGTTCTCTCTCATTATAGCATGGTTTCAATCGATTTAAAGTTCATGATAATCAGCAAGCAAAGATCTATCGTTCTATCACAAGAAATGGTAAGATTATGAGAATTAGTTTATGACCTCTTGTAGCAACAGAAGCGAATCCAGTTGGAAATGAGCCTTGCAATGCTTGGAGAGTCCTTTACAATGCTTATGGAGAGGTTTAGAAGGAAGATCGAAGATCAAACGCGCACGACCTTGCAGTTTCAAAACTTCACCATTGTTGACATGCTTCTTTGGAGAGCTCGAGTTTTCACGAATTCCAGTGGATTGTTGCTCAAAAGTTGCTCAGTGATGATGATTGATGAAGACCAGAGTAAGAACAATGCAAATTTGATTCAAGAATTGAAGAGAAAAATGAGAAAAAAAAGTGAGAGAAAATGAGAGAAAGTTTTGAGAGAAAAAATTTTGATCTGAGTTTTTTGTGAATGTGGCTAGGGTTTTCAGTCTGAAATATGCAATATATACTCTTGATTAACAATGCCTAAACTTGGTTAGTGGAATGGTAAATGAGATTAGCTCAAATGGAGGTGTTTTGGTCAATTTGTAAAAGCACTCAAGTTGCATGTGCATGGCATGCTACAGTGCGAAAATGGGCCTAAACACATCCCAAATTTGGTTTTTGATCATTTGCAATTGGTAGAAAGTGTAGGCAAGGCTTAATTTGAAAGTCAATTTTTCACCTCTCCCTTTTTAATTCAATGCACTTGAAAAAGGCCATTTTGATTGGATGATTTTTGGTGAAATGTGATGAAGGATTTGGATAGAGCATGTCAAATGTGACTTGTAGCAAAAAACCTCACTCAATTTGGCCAAATGGTTTGGAAGTTATCTCACTTTGAAGTTCAAAAATTCTTGAGAATGAATTGATCATAACTTGCCAACCACACATGAGAAATGAGTGTTCTTGGACTTTTTGGAAATGGGAGAACAAGATCTTCAACTTTCATGTTGGACAAAAATTCATTTGAAGCTTGTATGATGAAGTAATTTTGGGGAGAAGAACTTTCCATTTTTGGCAAATTCCAATTACAGGTCAACTTACTATTTTTGGAAACTTTTTGTCTGACCTCGAATCCTTCACTGTGGATGTTTGACATGTTATATGAGGCTTGTATGGACATGAATGAGACCTCTCAAACCAATTCCCACCATCAAATCACTGATTAAATGCACAGTTGACCAAGTTGACTTTGCTAGGGTTTTGGTTGACTGAACCATGTTCTGATGAATTCCAAGCCCCTACCACTTGAGATTTTGATTCAAAATGATGTCACAACTCATATGAACTCTTGATGAATGATCATGGTGCCCAAATTCCCAAGAATGGTCACCATCCACTGCACAATGAATGATTTGACTGTTTTGACCTAGCTTGCTTCATCTGCAAGTAACATGGTTAGATGACAATATTTTTGTACTTTTGGTTAGTAAACAAATGAAAAGAAATGATATACAAATGCAATACATGCTTGGTGATCAAGAACCAAACTCACAAGATAACCCACCCACTAGGAGGGAAGCAAAGGTGCACAAAGATCCTTGAGGCAATGATATGGTATGATATGATGCCATGGGGGATCTTAGGGACAAAATTGGGGTCTTACACATACCATGGCTAGAAAGATGTTGAGAGTAGGCTACTATTGGCTGACAATGGAGTCTGACTGCTGCAAATATGTGAAGAAATGCCATAAGTGTCAGATTTATGCGGATAAAATTCATATTCCGCCGACACTTCTGAATGTGATTTCGTCACCATGGCCCTTCTCCATGTGGGGAATCGACATGATTGGCATGATAGAGCCGAAAGCGTCCAATGGACACAGATTTATTCTCGTAGCAATTGATTACTTCACTAAGTAGGTAGAAGCGGTATCATATGCAAATGTGACCAGGCAGGTGGTTGTGAAGTTTATCAAGAGTCAACTCATATGCCGATATGGTGTGCTAGATAAGATCATTACTGATAATGGATCTAACTTGAACAACAAGATGATGAAAGAGCTGTGTAGTGAGTTCAAGATTGCACATCATAATTCTTCGCCTTATAGACCCAAGATGAATGGGGTTGTTGAAGCTGCTAATAAGAATATCAAGAAAATCATCCAGAAGATGGTTATCACGTATAGAGATTGGCATGAGATGCTGCCATTTGCTTTACATGGATATCGTACATCTGTCCGCACTTCAACAGGGGCAACCCCTTTTTCTCTTGTTTACGGTATGGAGGTTGTGCTCCCAGTAGAGGTGGAGATCCCATCGATGGGAGTTTTGATGGAAGCCAAGTTGACTGATGCTGAATGGGTTCAGAGTCGCTATGACCAGCTGAATTTGATAGAAGAAAAGAGATTGACTGCCATGTGCCATGGTCAGTAATATCAACAAAGGATGAAGAAAGCCTTTGATAAGAAGGTCAAGCCTCGAATGTTCCGAGAAGGTGACCTTGTGCTCAAGAAAGTCTTGTCTTTCGCGCCCGATTCCAGGGGCAAGTGGACGCCAAACTATGAAGGTCCATATGTTGTCAAGAGAGCCTTTTCAGGCGGTGCATTGATACTTATAAATATGGATGGGGAGGATTTCACTCGTCCTGTGAATTCAGATGCAGTCAAGAAATACTTCGCCTAAAAAATAAAAACAAAATAGCTCGCTAAGTTGAAAACCCGAAAGGGCGGCTTAGGCAAAAAGGAGCGTCTCGGTGGGTTAGAAACCCGAAAGGGCGATCCAGGCAAAAATTAGAGACATGAAAAAAAATGAATATATGTAACCCGCTAGATTGAGTACCCCACCCTAAGGCAATCTAGGCAAAAATTAGGGATTTGGCAAGTAACTGCATCCTGACAAGACTTTGTTCTACAAACTGTCACCCGTCAGAGATTCTCACTCATTCATCATCAACCAAAGCTTTGAATACATCAGATTCAGAATTGGTGGAGAAATGGTCATTATGTTCAATGTAGCCCTTTTCCAATATATATCACCGATTTCAAATTTGTAAAGATCTATGGAGTCTTGCCATTTGCAGACTACCATTCCATCAAATAAATTTGAGCCTTTATCCAATTATTTGCACTCTTATTTGTTTCTATTCAACAAATGTTTTGCATGTTTTAATTGAAAAAATATCATTGTTTTAAATAATCAAATTTTTCATAAGTTGTTTTTAAACAAAGTGAACATTCACAGTGATGAAGGGATACTGGGGATGTCTTCAGTGCTCTCTCAAGGACGGTAAGATTCTCGACAGGGTGAGACATTTGTTCATATTCCTGGCATGCTCATGTCCTCTTCCTCCGGAGCCTCTTGTGGTTCTTTCTCTCAAGCAGAGTGTTGGGAAAGATTATTCATCTCTCCCTCCTCAGCAGATATGATCTCATTGGTAGGACAATATCTGGTGATCTTTGGAAGCTTCTGAGTGATGGTTGTTCCCCCAAAGATCCATCCTCCTTTTTGATAACTTCCCTAGTAGAGTTATTTCTACGTCAGGATTCATCTGTGCAACAACTTTGCCCCAGTTGGAATGACGGATGCTCATTCCCTTGCAGAAATCTTGGTTTCCTGGTATCTCTTGCCCCTCATCAGATTGGATATCTTTCCACTGGGCCTGGCTTTCTCTCTTGAGATGTAGTACCGGATGTTTGTGTACTGATTCGTTGGACTTGTTTGTGTTAGAAATGTCTGTTTGTCAGCATTCATCATACATAAACCATGCATATATGCATAGTGATAACATTTTAGTATTCATGTTGCATCCTTTGCCATATATCTTTTCTTGTTATCTCCTGCTAGTTGGTAATACATTTCCCCCCAAGCAGATGTCGATGTCTGATCTCCCCATATAGAGTCAGCCCCATAAGCAGAAAGTGTTTATCCTTCCTTCCATATTCCCCACCGAGTTATCTCCTCGTGGATAATGGTTGTTTCTGCTTCCTCCCAACACATATATTGGGATGGAATTCCCCATTGAGTTATATCCTCATAGGGACAAGCTTTGTTTCATCGTGCCTATCTAATTTGATCCTAGACTGGCCTCTGATGGTTGTTTCCTGCATTTCCTTGTGGCCAATGAATGATTGCTCAGTAACTAGTGATCATCCATTTGTTCCCCGGCGGAGTCTGTGGTTTTCTACCTTTATACCGGTAGTTGTAAACCCTATTTTTATCCTCTTGCAGAGTTAACCGTTTTACTCATCCTAATCGACGACGGTTACTTTTCCGTGGTTTTCTACCCAATATCCGGTAGATGTAATCCCCTCCTTGACGGTTATCTTTATCCAATGTTCGATATTGATATTCCTCCACCCCTTTCCTTTTTGAGCACATCTCCCAATAACCGGTGATATATCTCTTGGATAATTGCTCTGATAAAGCAATTTATCCCCAGCGAGTTATCTCTCATTTACCCTTTGTTGATAATGATTGTTTCTCCCTTGGATTAGTCATCATTATATACTTAGTTCCCGGTATCTCGATGACTTCTCTGTTTGGTCGATTTATCCTTTATTAGCCCAGTAACCGGTTGTGGATAATCTTCCATGCGAGTATGTTATCTACGTTCTGACGGTAATAGATAATATATCTCATGCACTCTCTGGTCGAAGTCCTTTTCTCTTCCCCAGTCGAGTAAGATTCGTATCCCTTTTTATTGGAATCGAATGTCCATCCTATAATCGAGTTTTGCTTTTAGCCCTCTTTTGGATGATGAGTGTCTTGGGAATATTCTCCAATTCACGCTTTGGTTGGTCACCTATTATATGCCCAGTAACCGGTGTCCCTGGTGTTCCTTCCTCCCTGCTCCCTATTATGACTTTTTATCCCCCGCGGAGTCAGATTCTCCTGAGCTGAAGTTTACCTTTTTAGGTATTCCTCAGATGATTTTCGGATGTTTGATATCTCTCACCTTTATACCGGTCTTAGATATTCATTCTCCCAGAGCATGTTGTTCTCTCACCCTTATATCGGTGTTCGGATCCCATGTCTCTTTGAGCTTATTACCCTGTAACCGGTAATACCTCATCCCATTGCTTCCCTAGAGGAATTTTGTTTGGGTGTTTCCCCAGCGAGGTCCCTTAGTGGATTCTCTCTGCCTAAGACCGGATTTTTATCCGAAGTATCCAATACGGATAATTTTTTGCTGTATTGGCATATTCCCCAATACATGCATCTTTGAGTCAGCTCGAGTCTTTCCATAGATTTATTTCATGGATTCCCTTCGTGTCTCTCAACAAGTTTCAAGTCGTGACCTGCTCACGCATTTTTGTCCCTTTGCTCCCCAGTAATGTCCCTAGAGTCTCTGTCCCACTTGTGAGCATGTTACTCCAGTGGATTTTCAGTTATTCCTGTTTTCTTTCTTTGTGGACGCATATCTCCATAGAGTGTTACCATTTGCATACATACATTTTCATCATGAGGTCTCTTAGGGACCAAAATTCGTCTCTTTGTTATTATTTAAGCCCATTCTACCTCGGCGAAACGAAGATTTTAACCTTCACTTCTCCGGCTAGAATGACCTTAAATAGGGGCATCTGTAAGACCCCAATTTTGGCCCTAAGATCCCTCATGGCATCATAACATTTCATGTGTAAAGCCTTAAGGATCATAAGCATCTTGGTTCCCCTTACTTTTGGATGGGACCTCTTGTGAGTGGTTTGAGATCACCAAGCATGCTTGAATTATATATCATTGCTTTTCTCATTTTATTTACTAACCAAAAGCACAAAAATATGTCACTAACATCTTTTGTTTGTAGCTTGAGGAATCACAAGGTCAAAAAGCTTCTAGGTGATCCTTGGTGCAAAAATATGGCCAAGAGAAGATGAAGGCAAGCATGGCAATGGTTCCCAAAGCTCTCATCCATAAAATATGCCTCCCTAGCATCTGAGTTCATCATTTTGATCAAAGCAAGTCAAAGGGTTTGAGGTTTGTTCCTCAAGGAAACCCTAATTCATCTGATCACCCATAATGCCTTGCTAATGAAGCAACCTCAGTCCATGGTCAAATACAATCAAGGGAAGTTCTCTAATTCATCATTTCATGCCTATTTGATCTTATTTGAGTATCCTCAGTCATCAATTCATCAAGATATGAGTTGTGGACTTGAGAAGTTAATCAGTCAATTCATCTAACTATTTTGAAATGCACTGAGGCCTAACTTTTATGTGTTGGTCAAATGGAGATGATCCCAAAAGCAAAAATGTTCTTAAGGACAATATGAACAACTTTCATGTTCATCAAAAATTCATTTGAAGCTTGGAAGGTCATTTCCCATTCCAAGACATTATGGGTCATTTTGACTGAAACCCTAATATTGGGTCAACTTCCCAAGAACATAACTTATTCATTTTTTATGATTTTGAGGTGGGACCAAATTCATTGGAAATATTATTGTGTCTACCTCAAATGTTATGTTGAATAAAATTCCAAAATCTCAAAAGAAATACATGTGATAATGCAAAACATTATAGGTCACTTTGGACCAAATGCATTGAAAGGCAAAAAATTCCAACTTCAAGTGCCCATAACTTCTTCATCAAAACACCAAATGATGAAAAATTTAAGTCCATCTTGATTTTCTTGAAAATTTATACAACTTTTATGTTTAACTCTTTTCAATTTGAAGCTTTCATCATTAAAACAGAAGGGCTTGAAGTTGGTTCAATTTGGCAAAATTCTCAAAAGCATGTTTTGCACTATGAAATTCATGGCCTGTTTTCATAAATTTCCACACTTCAAATGAGTTTTTGTCCAACATAACATTTGTTCCTTATGTCAAGACCTTTCCAACCATTACCCATATGCTTATGTTTGGATTTTCTAATTGGAATTTTCGAAGAGATGAAGTTTTAGGCACAATTATGCAATTCATGATGAAACTTCATGCACAAGCCATTGCCTTGCAAATCACACGTCCAAACCTCCTCCAAACAAGCTCAGCATCCGTTTGCACCAGGGTTTGGGCCTCACATGCGCCTGTACAGGCCCATGCATGGAGGACCCAATTCTCATGCTGTCATACCCCAAAATTTGCCCATTAATATTTCAAGACATTTTTTCAGGGCACTCCGACTCATTTTTATGACACTGATCTTAAAGGAACGAAGGCCCAGCTCACGAATGACCCAAACTGGCCTGTTCGCTACACGCTCGCCTAGTGATAACATGAAATTATATCATATTTTAGGACTTAATTCAATTAAATTTTATCATTATTTATTTCGGTTCACTTTATGTTGTTAGATATTACGCGGTATTTTCTTCCTATTTGTCTCAGGTGGCTTATTTGGAAGCACAAGTAAAAATGGAGGAAAAGAGGTGCAAAAAGGAGAGAAAACGAACCAAATAGCAAAGCCCAGCCCAAAGTACAAGAACACAGGTGTTGCACCTGTGACGAGCGTCACAGAGGCTGTGACGAGCGTCACGCCTTGCACACCCCTGTGACGGACGTCACACATGGTGTGACGAACGTCACACCATTCCCCTACATTTTTGGCGCAAGGAACGCCTTAGAGACGTTGAGCGTTGAGGGAGTGTTGAGCCCTATATCCACGCCATGCTTTTATGCACGTTGAAGACCTTTTTGGCAGCGGAAGCGGTTACTGAAGCATATATAAATAGCTACTTGCAAAACCAAAAGGGGCCCCCGGAGCTTTTCCACATTTTTTCCTTTGCCGTTTTCTCTTTTGCATATTTTCTTTTCCAGTAGCTTAGGCATTGTTTTTCCTACGAGTTCTACACTATTTCCCTTGCAATTTCCTATTTCCTTTTTAGCATTTAGTTAATTCTTTTCGCACAATAGTTTCTACAACGGAAACTATTGTGTACCTTTTTACCGGATCTAACCTTACGTTAGGATCTAGTTTATTTCCTTCGTTTTAATTTGTTGTTTAGTTGAAGAATCCAAGAACAAATCCTACCGGCTTGTGGTGGAGTGTTCAGGACTACTGTTTAACTTATTCCGAGTAAACCTAAAGGAAACCCTGAAGGAAAAGCCGGCGGCACCGCTCAATTCGATCCGATCGGCCAATTCAAGGTTGCAATTCAATTGCAAACAGGTTTGCGTTACTATCGCCGCTTTATGTTCCGAATTCACATGTGATACCATAATTGAATTCATAAATATATTTGAGGTTTTGCATGTGGACTTAAGTATGCCTGGATACCTTGAATTATTGTAATGGATGCCGCTGTTTTTCGCTCTGTTTTGATCTTTGCCCATCTGACCTGTTTTATTATAGCCATGCTTTGTTTACCTGATACTATTACTGCTTTGGTGCAACTCTTGATTGAACCCCATTTGGTATTCTGACCTGTTTGCGGAATTTTGTAAGGGCTCACATACTCCCGAAGAAGGTGGCTTGCTAGGTATTCCACTTTATTTGAGGGATACCCTTATGGAGATGGATTCCGAACTAATTAATTTTAATGGGGAGATTCATCGTAATTGCCTAATTAATTTTAATGTGGAAATTCATCTTAAATACTTAATTGTAAAACATGGCCTTTGAATATATGACCTTAGACCTCTCTTTGTTACCTCACGGTATTACGGTATTACGGTCATGTCCCGCGAACGTGGGGATACACTTAGCAAAGACCCTTCGATTAAATCATCATAACATAAATCATAGTCCCTCGGATGTTGCCCTCGAATGATTTTTCCCCTCGATGACCCTTCGGTGTAGCCTACGGTTAAATGATGATCGTCCCTCTAAATGCTAAGGTATCCTTACAAATGTTGCCTTCAATGACCAAGCGATGACCCTACGATGTCCCTTTATATCCAAAGGATAAAATTACTTACTTCTCAATAGTAAGGACAGTTTTACCCTCCTCAGGATAGGAAATGCCCACAAAGACCTCGGATAGGTATAACTCTTAATTGCTGACTCACAACTTAAAACATTTTTCACACGTCACACTTGGTATACATTCACACTAGAATCATTACCAAGTTATACCTTTTCTAAACCGCTTTCAAAATCAAACGAGATAAACACTTTGTATACATTCATACGAGAATCATTACAAAGTTAAACTCTCTTTCAAACATTTTTTAAGCAATTCACCAACACTTTTCAGACAAAAATATAAGTGATCCAGCAATTAAGAGCCCATGGATAACCATGGATACAAAGGGTGCTAACACCTTCCCTTTGTATAATGTACCTCCCGAACCCAAAATCTATTGAGGTCTTTCCTGTTCTTTTCCACCTTTCCTTATTGGATAAAAGAAAAGTCGGTGGCGACTCTTGCTATCCGCGACATTGCGATAAAAAGCAAAATACCCCAAGTCAGTTCACCGAATGACAGAACTGGCGACTCTGCTGGGGACATAAATATTAAAGAGAGGTTACCTTAAAAACAAGATCACTTATTCAAATTGTCTGATTTACTTTTAAGGGATTGCTTGGGTATTCTTGAGTGAAAGATCCTACACCCGGATCTAGTGTACCTTAGGTAAGTAGCAATAGATCATTGCGACTATCCGGCGTATACCGGAATGGTCAAAATGATGGCTACGGTTAATGTGACGCTTTGGATGTCCTGATGTTCCTCATGTTTACTTGAGGAAAAATTTGGCTTCCGCGCGGTGTCATCAAAGCATTAACCAGACCTTTAGAACCCTAATTGACTTATCCTGGCCATTAGAAAGTAGTGAGATAACTGACTTCGTTTCCGACTGGGGTTGGTTGAGACTCGATACTACACTCTTTGAGATTGGACTTTAGGGAAGCTTCGGTCAACCACTTGGTGTTGCACTGAAGTGGACTTACAAGAAGGTCAATGATTTGAGATCCTTCTAGAACCCGGTTACTATTCTAGGACAGGTTGAACCAACCAAACTTCAGTGGGGAGGGTACTTACCTGTGGAACTCATGCAAGCCTTAAAACCTAGGAATGATGGTTGTGTGAGTTGCTTGTGCTTGTTATTTACTTAACATCATAACATCATAACATAATAACATCATGACATCGTGACATTGTACTAACCATTTCAAGGACTTTAAAACATGGAAAATATTTCATACATGGCATAGCATAACATCACATTGCATAACAGGTACTCTAAAGGGATCAATGTTCTCACGGTTTTCCTCCAAGCAGAAAAATGGACCTCGAACAAACTGTCAAAGATCTCCATGCTCAGAATGCTCAACTCCAGGAGATGATCTTGAACTTATCCAAGGGGCAGGAGGAACTGAAGGCTCTCTTGCTCGAGAAGAAAAAGGACAAGAAACCTGTGAGTTACATTAACCCGGGAAGAAGGCTTAAGAGACAGGCCACGGGAGTCAAGTTTGGAATTCCGAAGGATCAAGAAGAAGAGACAGAGAATGATTCGGAGGAGGAGAATGTTGATTTCTCCAACCCCGAGGATGACGATGAAGATTATGAAAATGAACAGTACTCTCCAAGAGATGATAAGTACAAGTTGCTGGAAGAACGCATGCTGGCTATGGAGGGTCAAAAGGCGCCCGGTCTGGATTTCGAAAGCTTGGGACTGGTCTCTGATGTGGTCATTCCTCGCAAATTCAAGATCCCCACTTTCACTATATACGATGGGGCATCTTGTCCTCAGATGCATCTGAGAGCTTATGTGAGAAAGATTCAGCCGTATACCACTAACAGGAAACTATGGATCTATTTCTTCCAAGAGAGTCTGTCTGGCACACAGTTAGAATGGTACTATCAGCTCGAGAGCTCTGACATCCACACCTGGACTGACTTAGCGACAGCTTTCTACAAGCATTACCAGTATAATTCTGAATTAGCACCTACTCGGTTACAGTTGCAGAATATGACTATGGGATCTAAAGAAAGCTTCAAAGAATATGTTCAAAAATGGAGAGATTTGGCTGGCAGAGTCAAACCTCCTCTGACTGACAGAGAGTTAGTGGACATGTTCATGAGCACACTGACTGGCCCATTCTATAGCCATCTATTGAGGAGCTCCTCATTGGGTTTCACTGAACTTATATTAACAGGGGAACATGTTGAAAGCGGCATTCGAAGTGGAAAGATACAGGCAGCTACCTCTGATCCTCCGGAGACTCCTCATGTCATCATTGCTCCTCCGCCTAATCATGACGAGATTGTCAATGATGTGGAAGATACTGATAACGATTATAACCTGGATAGCTGGATTTTCCCAACAATTGGTGACGGATTCAATAATGGGAAGGCTGAAGACACTATCCCGATTTCCTTTAGTCAGGAATAATTGTTATTGCTTATCTAATGTATCAAACTTGGTTAAATGTTTTGTCATTTTCATAAGCATATTCATATTCAATAAATCAATGGACTTTTTGCATTCAAATATTGCGCTCTTTGTCTTTTCTGTCATCTTCCAAACAAGCTATGTTTTCTTACACACACTCACGTAACGAATTACAGATCCATACCCACTCTGGATCCTGTTGATAATAGTTCTACTACTGTTCATTATGACTTTGAAAATCCGATCTACCAAGCCGAGGATGGAAGTGTGGAAGATTGTGAAGTACCTGGAGAACTTGCCAGACTGTTACTGCAGGAAGAGAGGACTATACAGCCGCACGAGGAGTCAGTTGAGATTGTAAATCTGGGTACCGAAGTAGACAAGAAAGAAGTCAAAATAGGAGCAGGCTTGGAAAACAGTGTCAAAAGAAGGTTGATTCAGATGTTACATGACTATGTAGAGATTTTTGCTTGGTCTTATGACGACATGCCAGGACTGGATACTGATATAGTAGTACATCGGCTACCAACGAGGGAAGATTGTCGTCCTGTTAAGCAAAAGGTTCATCGCATGCGTCCTGAAATGTCTGAGAAAATCAAAGCCGAGGTTATGAAACAATTTGATGCAGGTTTTCTGGCTGTTACTTCTTATCCTCAATGGGTTGCTAATGTGGTACCAGTGCCGAAGAAGGATGGCAAGGCGCGAATGTGTGTAGACTACAGAGATTTGAATAAAGCGAGTCCCAAAGACGACTTTCCACTTCCGCACATTGATGTTCTGGTAGATAACACCGCTCAACACAAGGTATTCTCATTCATGGATGGATTCTCAGGTTATAACCAGATTAAGATGGCGCCTGAGGACATGGAGAAAACTACGTTTGTAACGCAATGGGGCACGTTCTGTTATAAAGTAATGCCATTTGGTTTAAATAATGCAGGGGCAACGTACCAGCGTGCTATGGTGGTTTTGTTCCATGATATGATCCATCATGAAATAGAAGTGTATGTGGATGACATGATAGCCAGATCTCATACTGAGGGAGAACATCTCGATCATTTATACAAACTGTTCGAGAGGTTGAAGAAATACAAGTTGAGGTTGAACCCGAACAAATGCACCTTTGGAGTAAGATCCGGCAAACTCTTGGGCTTTATTGTCAGTGGTAAAGGGATTGAGGTTGACCCGGCTAAGGTGAGGGCTATTCAAGAAATGCCAGTTCCCCGTACAGATAAAGAGGTCAGAGGTTTCTTGGGACGTTTGAATTATATTGCCCGATTTATCTCCCCCTTGACTGCTACCTGCAAACCCCTCTTCAAACTACTGAGGAAAAATCAAGAGATGAGATGGAATGATGAATGTCAAGAAGCTTTCGACAAAATCAAGGAGTATCTTCAAAAACCTCCCATTCTGATGCCACCAGTTGAAGGAAGACCTTTAATCATGTATTTGACCGTGTTAGAAAATTCAATGGGGTGTGTGTTGGGACAACATGACGGGTCTGGTCGAAAAGATCACGCTATATACTACCTTAGCAAAAAGTTTACCGACTGTGAAACAAGATACTCACTGCTCGAGAAAACTTGTTGTGCTTTGGCCTGGGCTGCTCGCCGACTAAGACAGTATATGTTGAATCATACCACTTTGTTGATTTCTAAGATGGATCCCATCAAATACATATTCGAGAAACCTGCCCTCTCCGGAAGGATAGCGAGATGGCAGATGATTTTAACAGAGTATGACATCCAGTATACTACCCAGAAAGCAATCAAAGGAAGCGTGCTAGCCGATCATTTGGCTCATCAAGCGGTGAATGATTACCAATCTATGAATTTTGAGTTCCCGAATGAAGATGTCATGCTTGTTACTGATCAGGAAGAACATGGACCGGATGAAAGACCCGAACTTGGATCCCGATGGACTATGGTTTTCGATGGATCTTCTAATGCATTGGGCAACGGTGTTGGTGTTGTAATTATATCTCCCCGGGGTTGCCATACGCCCTTCACTGCCAGACTATGCTTTGATTGCACCAACAATATGGCTGAGTATGAAGCATGTATTTTGGACTTAAGGCTGCTATAGACCTGAGAATCAAGTTTTTGAGGGTGTATGGAGACTCGGCCCTAGTAGTCAGTCAGATCAAAGGAGAATGGGACACTAAACATCCGAATCTCATCCCTTATCGAGAGCGGGTGTTAACATTAATCCCATACTTCGAAGAGATTGCATTCGAACACATTCCACGAGAAGAGAATCAGTTGGCAGACGCATTGGCTACCATGTCATCTATGTTCAGAGTCAGATGGGGCAGCGAAGCTCCCATGATCACCATTGAACGGTTAGATGAACCAGCGTATTGTTATGAACTTAACGCTGATGGAGTAGAGGAGAAACCTTGGTTCCACGAATTAAAAAGATATTTGGAAACTCAGGAATACCCTGAAGAGGCATCTATCAATGACAGAAAATTTCTGAGGAAGTTCTCCGCTAAACTCTTTTTGAGTAATGGATTATTATACAAACGTAATCATGATTCGACTTTGCTTCGCTGTGTGGATAAAAAGGAAGCAGAAAAGATTATGGAAGACATGCATGATGGTATTTTTGGGACTCATTCTAGTGGGCATACGATGGCCAAGAAGATTCTGAGATCAGGGTATTATTGGTCTACCATGGAAGCTGATTGCCATCATCACTCCAGAACCTGTCACAAGTGCCAGATATATGCGGATAAAGTACATGTGCCTCCTGCTCCATTGAACGTGTTGACAGCACCTTGGCCCTTTGCAATGTGGGGCATTGATATGATTGGAGAGATTAAACCTACTGCTTCTAACGGGCATCGTTTCATCCTTGTTGCTATTGATTACTTTACAAAGTGGGTAGAGGCCGCCTCATTCGCTTCTGTCACCAAGAATGTGGTGGCAGGATTCATCAAGAATAATCTCATTTGTCGATATGGCATCCCTGAAAGAATTATTACTGACAATGGTACTAATTTGAACAACAAGATGATTACTGAACTCTGCACGCAGTTCAAAATAAAACACCATAACTCTTCTCCGTATCGGCCAAAGATGAACGGTGCCGTGGAGGCTGCTAATAAGAATATCAAGAAGATCATACAAAAGATGACGGTGACGTACAAAGACTGGCATGAGATGTTACCGTTTGCTCTTCACGGTTATCGCACTTCAGTACGCACTTCGACAGGAGCAACTCCTTTCTCTTTAGTCTACGGAATGGAAGTCGTTTTACCAGTGGAAGTCCAGATTCCCTCTCTAAGAATCATAAAAGAGGCGGGCTTAGATGAAGATGAATGGATTCAGACTCGACTCGACCAGATAAACTTGATCGATGAGAAGAGACTTGCGGCTGTGTGTCATGGACAGATATATCAGAAGCGCATGACCCAGGCATTTAACAAAAGAGTCAAGAGACAGGTATATCGAATTGGCGATTTGGTAATAAAGCGTATCATTCTACCACAGGGTGATCCCAGAGGCAAATGGATTCCCACGTACGAAGGGCCGTTTGTAGTTAAGAAGGTATTCTCTGGTGGAGCCATGATACTAGCTACAATGGACGGCGAAGACTTCCCGCATCCCGTGAACGCAGACATAATCAAAAAATACTACGCATAAAAGAGACCTGCTAGGTCGACGTACCTAGGCAAAAGTAAGGGCATCCCGGCAAACCAAAAAGGTTCGGGCAAAAATTAGGGATAAACATAAAAAAATATGCACCCGGCAAGTCGAAAACCTGAAAAGGCGGCTTGGGCAAAAAGGGGTATCCTGGTGGATTGAAAACCTGAAAAGGCGGTCCAGGCAAAAATTAGGGATCAAAGCGTATGACTATGTCCCGTTCTCAGACAGCTTCATCCAAGTTCAAAGGACTGAACAAGCTAATCACTTCTATCCGACAGCAGGAGATGAGAGGCTTGAAGACATAATGGCAGTAGGGGAATTAAAGTCAATAGGACGTTTTCGGCATAGCTTTCTCTTTGTTTTCTTGACAATTTCCTCTTGCTAGGATTTCTGTCTCCTTGTACACAAATTGCCTGTTTATAGGCCCTCTTTCGAAATCAATATAATTTTAGTTTCAAAAAAATGCTTTTGTTTTACTTTCTCTGTTTTGTTTGCATAAGCGTCCATTGATTTAATTCGAATTAATATATGCATTTGGATATGATCGATGTTTACCAAAAATGCGTGCATAAAATAGAAATAGCGATTACTACTAGACTTCAGGATCGAGGAGAAGGTCTAATCATGCTTTCCAATGAATCCGTTCCTAATCCTATCCCCCAGCAAAGCCAGTCATTCCCAGAATAGAGTGGCATTACTAGACAAATGGGTCATCTCTTCCACCCCCAGCCAGGCTTCTGTTGAACATTTCTACCATCAGACAGAAATCAAGCATCCCCGGCTAAGAAAGGGTCATCGATACCAGTATCTCCCAACCAGAAGATTGAGATTTATTTTCCCCAGTAGAGTCCTCTGGAAGGACTTTTCAGATGCATAATTCATTCATTACATCATTTCATAGCATACGCATGCATACATCGTTCGCAGTTATTTTCGGAAGCATAAAACATCTCATGCATCATGACATGGCATGAAGCTAACTTTATTTTTCAGGTTAATTATTCCCCTGATACAGTCAAAACAAAGGTCCATTACGTTCAGGATTCAACTACATCTTTCAGATATACTCCATGTCAACATTCATTCTGACATCCTCCTAACGATGGCATCTATAAGCCCATCCCAGACATTTATTGCAAATACAACATATACAAATACTATCAGATATAGCCTAGCATACGGTTCATTCTGATTTAGCTCAACATATGACTCTTTCAACTTAGATGCGATCTAACGTACGATCCATTCCGACCTTCAACAACTCCAATACGGTCTAGCATACGACCCATTTGGACCTTCAAGGCCTCAGATGCTACCTAGCGTACGGTACATTCTGAAGTGTAGTCTGGCGTATGACTACCCCTTTATTATCAGATGCAGCCTAACGGACGGCTCGTCCTGCTACTCAGAGACGGTCTAGCTTACGACCCGCTTGGATGTTCATCCCCTCAAATGCTACCTAGCGTACGGTACATTCTGAAGTGTAGTCTGGCGTATGACTACCCCCCCCCCCCCTCATCATCAGGTACAGCCTAACGGACGGCTCAGTCTACAACTCAGATACGATCTAGCATACGATCCATTCTGATCCTTCACCCCCAGTAACGATACAGCCTAACGGACGGCTCGTTCCACAACTCAGATACGATCTAGCGTACGATCCATTCTGATCCTTTATCCCCAGCGGCGTATGACCCATTCTAAATCCCCAGGGAAGTCGACGGCCTAATGAATGACCCACTATACGGTCTAGCGTATGACCCAGTCACACCCGTGACTTCAGATATCTTCTAACGTACGACGCACTCTGAAGCTCTCATCATCAAACTTCCTAGATGGCATCTTTAAGCCCATCTCCATCAAGACTAACTAATTGACAAGTGCAAATTTTTGGGGCGTTCTAAGTGTTCAATAATCTTCCACCTCCAGACCACGAATGGCGTACATACCATTCTGACTCTCTCGGTTCAAGAATATTGAACAGGGGCAGCTGTCATACCCCAAAATTTGCCCATTAATATTTCAAGACATTTTTTCAGGGCACTCCGACTCATTTTTATGACACTGATCTTAAAGGAACGAAGGCCCAGCTCACGAATGACCCAAACTGGCCTGTTCGCTACACGCTCGCCTAGTGATAACATGAAATTATATCATATTTTAGGACTTAATTCAATTAAATTTTATCATTATTTATTTCAGTTCACTTTATGTTGTTAGATATTACGCGGTATTTTCTTCCTATTTGTCTCAGGTGGCTTATTTGGAAGCACAAGTAAAAATGGAGGAAAAGAGGTGCAAAAAGGAGAGAAAATGAACCAAATAGCAAAGCCCAGCCCAAAGTACAAGAACACAGGTGTTGCACCTGTGACGAGCGTCACAGAGGCTGTGACGAGCGTCACGCCTTGCACACCCCTGTGACGGACGTCACACATGGTGTGACGAACGTCACACCATTCCCCTACATTTTTGGCGCAAGGAACGCCTTAGAGACGTTGAGCGTTGAGGGAGTGTTGAGCCCTATATCCACGCCATGCTTTTATGCACGTTGAAGACCTTTTTGGCAGCGGAAGCGGTTACTGAAGCATATATAAATAGCTACTTGCAAAACCAAAAGGGGCCCCCGGAGCTTTTCCACATTTTTTCCTTTGCCGTTTTCGCTTTTGCATATTTTCTTTTCCAGTAGCTTAGGCATTGTTTTTCCTACGAGTTCTACACTATTTCCCTTGCAATTTCCTATTTCCTTTTTAGCATTTAGTTAATTCTTTTCGCACAATAGTTTCTACAACGGAAACTATTGTGTACCTTTTTACCGGATCTAACCTTACGTTAGGATCTAGTTTATTTCCTTCGTTTTAATTTGTTGTTTAGTTGAAGAATCCAAGAACAAATCCTACCGGCTTGTGGTGGAGTGTTCAGGACTACTGTTTAACTTATTCCGAGTAACCCTAAAGGAAACCCTGAAGGAAAAGCCGGCGGCACCGCTCAATTCGATCCGATCGGCCAATTCAAGTTTGCAATTCAATTGCAAACAGGTTTGCGTTACTATCGCCGCTTTATGTTCCGAATTCACATGTGATACCATAATTGAATTCATAAATATATTTGAGGTTTTGCATGTGGACTTAAGTATGCCTGGATACCTTGAATTGTTGTAATGGATGCCGCTGTTTTTCGCTCTGTTTTGATCTTTGCCCATCTGACCTGTTTTATTATAGCCATGCTTTGTTTACCTGATACTATTACTGCTTTGGTGCAACTCTTGATTGCACCCCATTTGGTATTCTGACCTGTTTGCGGAATTTTGTAAGGGCTCACATACTCCCGAAGAAGGTGGCTTGCTAGGTATTCCACTTTATTTGAGGGATACCCTTATGGAGATGGATTCCGAACTAATTAATTTTAATGGGGAGATTCATCCTAATTGCCTAATTAATTTTAATGTGGAAATTCATCTTAAATACTTAATTGTAAAACATGGCCTTTGAATATATGACCTTGGACCTCTCTTTGTTACCTTACGGTATTACGGTATTACGGTCATGTCCCACGAACGTGGGGATACACTTAGCAAAGACCCTTCGATTAAATCATCATAACATAAATCATAGTCCCTCGGATGTTGCCCTCGAATGATTTTTCCCCTCGATGACCCTTCGATGTAGCCTACGGTTAAATGATGATCGTCCCTCTAAATGCTAAGGTATCCTTACAAATGTTGCCTTCAATGACCAAGCGATGACCCTACGATGTCCCTTTATATCCAAAGGATAAAATTACTTACTTCTCAATAGTAAGGACAGTTTTACCCTCCTCAGGATAGGAAATGCCCACAAAGACCTCGGATAGGTATAACTCTTAATTGCTGACTCACAACTTAAAACATTTTTCACACGTCACACTTGGTAAACATTCACACTAGAATCATTACCAAGTTATACCTTTTCTAAACCGCTTTCAAAATCAAACGAGATAAACACTTTGTATACATTCATACGAGAATCATTACAAAGTTAAACTCTCTTTCAAACATTTTTTAAGCAATTCACCAACACTTTTCAGACAAAAATATAAGTGATCCAGCAATTAAGAGCCCATGGATAACCATGGATACAAAGGGTGCTAACACCTTCCCTTTGTATAATGTACCTCCCGAACCCAAAATCTATTGAGGTCTTTCCTGTTCTTTTCCACCTTTCCTTATTGGATAAAAGAAAAGTCGGTGGCGACTCTTGCTATCCGCGACATTGCGATAAAAAGCAAAATACCCCAAGTCAGTTCACCGAATGACACATGCACACGAATTCTTCATGACTTTGCATCAGCTCCATCTATAAATAGAAGGCATTGCTAACTTCAAAACGCAACCTGAAGGCGCCTGAAACCCTGTTGAATTGATTCCCCAACCTCTCACTAAAGGAACAATCTCAATTTTCTCTCAAGTTTCAGATCTAAATTTTGATCTCCTCGATTGAAATTTCAGATCTAAAGTTCCTTAGCCTTCATCCACTTCATCCAGAGATCACACTGCAAGCTTGAACATAAAGAATTCGTGCTCCTAAGTTCTTCATTTCAGAGGTTTACTTCAAACTTGAATCTCTTCGAATCTCATCATACATTGCCTTATTCTTGCTATTATTGTGTTGTCTGAAGTCCTCTTCATAGAGGCAATTGTTTTGAGTGCTTAATTGTTGAAATCCATGAAGTTCAGCATGAACACCATATTTTTTTCCTATGATTTCTCTTACTATAGGGATCTAGAAGAGAAACTAATGGTACAGGGGTGATGTACATCACCCCAGCTTTCCAATGATATGAGGATCGCTCGTTTCCATTAAGTTTTTAGAACTTGTAACTCTGGCCAGAATCTCCATGTTCGCCGGAGAAGACGGTGGTGTACACCACTGTCCGTTTGCCAGTTTGAATCCCAGCCGTTGATGATGATTTCCAGATTGAATCGTGGCTCTTGGATCTTATGACTTTTTTTAATTCCACATGTTACTCAATTGACTAAGGCCTATGGTGAGCGCGCGCATGTGGAGCGTTTGATCAGCCACGTCAATTAATGAGGCTTGATCAGACGCCTCTCATTTTTTCTGATTTTTCTAATTTCCATTTTATTTCTTTTATTTCATTTAACTTCAAAAAATCATAACTCTCTCATTTTAATTCCAAAAAATATGGGACCAATTGCATTATTTCTCTTTTTAATTCTAGTTTCTAACAATGATTTTTAATTTTTTTTATTTCATCATTTGATATTTTTTGTGAATTTTCTTTTTTCTGGCTATTTTTAATTCATTTTAAATAGTTTTTGATATTCAAAAAATACAAAAATAATTTCTCAACCTATTTTAATGATGATGGATCTATGGAAAATATTCTCATCAATTTTTTAATTGATTTGAGATTTATTTGAGATTTTAGTTCAATTAGGTTATTTTTATTCATTTTTAATTGATTAAAAATAGTTTCTGACTTTTAAAAATGCTGAAATTTTTTGTCAAACTTTGTTTCACCTTGTTGAACTTGGGATAAATCACTTGGACTTTTAAAAGTTGATTTGAAGTGATTTTGAAGTTTGACATTTCTTTATTATTTTAATTCAAGTTTATTTTCAAATATTAAAAATGCCTAAAAATATTTTGTTCATTTCTTGACCTCCAATCTTCATCCCACTTCTGTTTGTGATTGTTTGACCATGATCCTCAATGTCATTGGTCAACACTTGTTGATTGGTACATTCCATTTCATTTAATGCACTTTATTCTTTCCATTTTTCATTATCCATTATTCATCTCCTTCTTCTTCTTCTTTCTTTTTGATCAATGAGTTAAAGGTTGATAAGTTAGCATTGATTAGGGAGGCTTAATCTTCCTTGATTCAAATCTAATTCATCTTGATCAATTGGTCAAATGAATGGCTTTGTATTAAGGATAGGTTGCTTCCTAAATCATGCAAAGGACTTAAACCAATACAAGATCAATTCTCTTTCTTTTTGGCATGGCAAGTTGTTGGAACTTGGTTCACTAATCAAGACTTCTAACTTGTGTTGTTGCCTACATTATTATTGACCGGCCTCAGATAGTTGTGACTTCTACATAAGTCCAATTACGATTACTTAACATAGCGCTAAATTTGCCTTATGGCACACTAACTACTAACATTAATCATTAACCATTAACATTTACTTTTTGCACTTTACTTTTATGCAATTTACTATTCTTATACATATTATTCATTTGCTTTTTTTCCTTTGCTCATTTGAGCACATGTTTATGTTAATGCAATTTGCCTTTTGCTCACTTGAGCACATAATTGTTTATATATCATTGTGTGTGTTCTTGTGCTAGGGATTCCAACTTGATCCAAATTGAGGAACCATTACCATGAGCTTCTAAGAGAGAGGGATCCAAGATACATTGAGGAGCTTTCCAAGAGTTCATTTTATTGTTGATTGCTTGAGTTTATACTTATGTGATTGCTTATTCCAAAGGATGGGAGCTACTTGGATCATCAATATGATTTCAAGAGGGGAACTCCATTTATGGTCTTGTTCTCTTATCCCTTACCTCTTGTATGATTAGGACTTTAGCCATTCTTCTTCTTCTCTCCACTCTGACCCAAGCCAAAACCTTTGTGCAAACATTTAACACTTGTTTTCAACATTAGAAACCTAAGCCTTATGCTTTTGATTTTCAAATTTTCTCTTTTTAACACTTATTTTGAATTGAACTTCTAAATCAACTTTGACCATTTTTGTACATACTTTTCATTAGTAAATACAACTCACCCAAATATCTTTTTGTGGTTTCAATGGCCACTTTCTTAAATAATCAAATTTTTCATAACCTTTAGTTGTTAGGTTTGAGTTATCCTTGAGGTAGATGTAATGCTCACCTATATCCTTAGTGATGGACAATGAGTCTTCCATGCTTATTATAGGGTTAACCCCTCACTAGCATGTTGAAGCTATCCTCACATGGTGGATTTGTGGTTTTAGATTGAGTTTTCTCTCTTGGATAACAAAAGACCTTAGGGCTTTTGGACCAATCAATTCACCAACTCATTTTGAGATTTTTACCCCGAACTACGAGGTTTTGATCCTAATCTTTTTTAAGATGGTACGTAGGCAATGGGTTCATCCATCCAAACACAAAATGTAAATAAACTTGTATATTCTTTTCTCATCTCTTCAATCATGTTTGCACAAACAAATTTTCACAAAATACCAACCTTACAACCAATGTGAAAAGGGCTCCCTAGGAGTACCTAGGATGTTTTGGGTGCTTAAAACCTTCCCATTGCATAACCAACCCCTTACCCAGATCTCTGATATTTTTACTAGTTTTCGATTCGATAAAACTTTTAGGTTTTTGTTCGCTTTCTAACCATTCCTTTGGATAAATAGAAGTGCGGTGGCGACTCGACTTGTATGATTTACCTTGGATTTAGTCAATATCTCTAATGGTAACAAATACCCCGCTACACAGATTAGATCTGGAGATCAGATCCAAGGTTTGTGGTTCATTATGGCAAACGGACGGTGGTGTACACCACCGTCTTCTCCGGCGGGACCAGAGATTCCGGCGAGAGTTGCAGAGAAAAAATCCTAACCAAATGAGGCGATCTATACATCAATGGAAAGCTGGGGTGATGTACATCACCTCTGTACCATTTATTTTCACTCTAGATCTCCATGGGAAGAGAAATCAGAGGTGGAAAATGATGGCGGTCATTTTGAACTCAATGGAATTTCAAAATTAAAAGCACAGTTTAATTGCCTTTGATGAGAGGACTTCAGCCAAACCAATAAATGCAAGAAACAAGCTACAAACAATGAGTTTCAAAGAAGAAAAGTTTGTGTAGCAACCTCTAAAATATGGATCTATGGAGCATAAATCCTCTTAGCTATTGCTTGCAGTGTGATCTAGAGATGAAGATGAAGCAAGGTCAAGGAATTTTGAGTCTGAAAATCAACCAATGAAGTTGAAATTCAGATCTGAAATTTTGAAATGAAAGAGTGAATTCCTTTAGGTATGGCTATGGAGGGAGTTTTGCAGCATAACAGGCGCCTTCAGGTTGCTCAATTATGAAGCCTAGCACTCTTATTTATAGCAATTGGCAAAGGCAAGCATGAAAGTTTCATGTGCATGAATGAAGAGGGCCTCCATGCATGGGCCTGTACAGGCGCATGGAGGGCCCAAATCCTATTGCAAATGAATGCTGATATCACATTAAGTTGAAATGGACGTGCATAATTGATGCAATTGGCTTATGCAATGAGTTTTCAAGTAATTTTCAAAAATGCACCAAAATGTTCTCCTCTTCGAAAATGCCTCTACAAAAAATAGAACATGGCCTTATGGGTTATGGTTGGAAAGCTCTTAACATGAGGATCAATTCTTATGTTGAACAAAACTTCATTTGTAATTGGGAAATTGATGAAAATTGATCATAAAGTGCAAGGTGCAAAACATGTGTATGTGAAAATTTCCAAAATGGGCCAACTTCAAGCCCTTCTGTTTCAATGATGCAAGCTCCAAATGACAAAACCTTCAACATCAAAGTTGTAGATATTTTCAATACAATAAATTTGGACTTAACTTTTTCATCATTTGGATTTTTGATGAGAAAGTTATGGGCACTTGAAGTTGGGCTTTTTCACATTTCAATGACTTTGGTCCAAAATGACCTATAATGTTTTGCATTATCACATGTATTTCTTTTAGGATTATGAAAATTTGTTCAACATAACAAATGAAGTACACATATTAAACTTTAAAATTCCCTTGATCCCACCTCTAAATCATAAAAAGTGAATGAATTATGTCCATGGGAAGGTGACCCAAAATTAGGGTTTCAGTCAAAATGACCTATAATGTTTTGAAATGGATGATGACCTTCCATGCTTCAAATTAATTTTTGATGAACATGAAAGTTGTTCATATGGTTCTTAAGAATATGTTTTCTCTTGGGTTCATCTCCATTTGACAAAAACATTAAAAGTCAGGTCTCAATGGATTTCAAAATAATCAGATGAATTGATTGATCAACTTCTCAAAGCCAAACTTCAAATCTTGATGAATTGATGATTGAGGACACTCACATGGGCTCATATATGCATAAAATGATTAATGAAAGAACTTCCTTTGATTGTATTTGATCATGGGTTGAGGTTGCTTCATGAGCAAGGCACAGTCAGTGGATAGTTGAATTAGGGTTTCCTTGGGAAACAATCCTCAAGCCCTTTGGTTTATCTTGATCAAATTGACAAATTGAGATACTTGGGAAGCATATATGATGATTGAGAGCTTTGGGAACCATTTTCATGCTTGCTTTCAACTTCATCTGGCCACTTCATTGAACATAGGGGCTCCTAGGAGCTTTGAATCACATGACTGCTTAAGCTTCAAAACAAAACAAGTTAGTGACATATTTTTGTGCTTTTGGTTAGTAAACAAAATAAGAAAAACAATAATATACAATTCAAGCATGCTTGGTGGTCTCAAACCAACTCACATAAGTCTCAACCCAAGGGTTAAGGAGCCAAGATGCTATGATCCTTGAGGGAAATGCAATGAACAAGGTTATGATGCCATGAGGGATCTTAGGGTCAAAATTAGGGTCTTACAAGTGCATAGTTGTCTTTATAGTGTATTAGCATTCAAACAAGCACTCTTGTACATAGTTGTCTTTATAGTGTATTAACATTCAAACAAGCACTTTGTGCACGTTTGTCCGTTTTATTTTAGTGTGCACACGTGTCAAAACATAAACGTATTTTTTTTATAATTTTTTTGTCATAATTTAAATTATTTATGTAATAAGTTTTGTGAAAAATATTTGTGTATAACAATTTAATTTTATATTAAATATTTGATAAATGTGACACAATTAATATATAATCACATAAAATAAACAGAACTAAATACATATTTGTTTATATGAAGAATTCTTGGTGAGTTTTGTGGAAGTAGTAACAAATTTAGTAATTGACTTCTTAAAAATGCATTTGAGGCTATTTTTAATTTCGACATTGTTTAGCCAACAACACAACAATATTGATGTCATCATTGGTAATTGCGGTGGTGACTGGCATATTTAAAATAGAAGAATACTGATCCATTTGTTTCGGTGAAGAAAACAATTATGAAAATAGTTAATTAACTGTTCGGTGCAATAGATTTGTGAAGAGAATATGCATAAATTATGCTGCCAATATTATTATTATTATTATTATTAGCGTCCAAACAGACACTCCATAGACGTTAATAATAATAATTATAATAATAATAATAATAATAATAATAATAATAATAATTTGAAAAAATAATAACAATATTGGTTATAGAATCTAACCATATTCTCTTCACACTATTGCACCGAACAATTAATTAACGATTTTCATAATTGTTTACTTCACCAAAACAAAGTGATAAGTATTCTTTTACTTCAAATATGTCAGTCATCACCGCAACTACGATTGATGATAGCAGTAATCTACTTTACACATAAATAATATAAATTATGACAAATAAATCGTAAAAAAATATGTTTATATTTGTCGCACATGCACACTAAAAAAATGGATAAACGAATACGGGAGTGCTCGTTTGAATGCTAGTAATCATATAAAATAAACATGAATAAATACATATTTATTTATATGAAGAGTTATTGATGACTTTTGTGGAAGTAGTAATAAACTTAATAATAATAATAATAATAATAATAATAATAATAATAATAATAATAATAATAATAATAATAATTTGAAAAAATAATAACAATATTAGCTATAGAATCTAACCATATTCTCTTCACACTATTGCACCGAACAATTAATTAACGATTTTCATAATTGTTCACTTCACCGAAACAAAGTGATAAGTATTCTTTTACTTCAAATATGCCAGTCATCACCGCAACTACGATTGATGATAGCAGTAATCTACTTTACACATAAATAATATAAATTATGACAAATAAATCGTAAAAAAATATGTTTATATTTGTCGCACATGCACACTAAAAAAATGGATAAACGAATACGGGAGTGCTCGTTTGAATGCTAGTAATCATATAAAATAAACATGAATAAATACATATTTATTTATATGAAGAGTTATTGATGATTTTTGTGGAAGTAGTAATAAACTTAGTAACTGGCTTCTTAGAAATGTCTTTTACACTATTTTCAATTCCAACATTGTTTAACCAACAACACAACAACACACACGATTTTGATTTCTATATATCTCACTATTATATTTGAATCACTTTTTTAGATGCTCTTAGTTTCATTCCCTCCAAAATCAAACTATTATATTTTTGTGAAAATTGAACAATTAAACAATTAGGTGGGAAATTTAAATTGAAAATTGAACAATTAACATTTAATGAGTAAAACTATTGTTAATTTCTTGTAACCGTTAAAAGGGCAAATATGGAATAAATCTAGGCAAGCACAAAATTTTGTATCCTGTTTATCTATAGTAATAGATGATAATTATTATGTCACCGACTATTTTCTTTTTGAGATGTTGAGCATATCTGATAATTGTGAACTCTTTATTGATGATAGCGTTAAATTATAGGTGACACATCTAGCCATTTAGAGGAGTTATGATTTTAGTGAGGACTCTGTTGAGATGTATTATTGCATCCCATGTTATTCTCCTCTTTACAATAAAAAGAAGTCTTGACACAAGTTAAGAGCATGCCATTGTGTTTTAGCTATTTATTCTAGTTTCGTTGCATATTTGTTTTCTTTTGGATGTATTCGTGACATGATGTACTTTAGCTGTTTATTCTAGTTTCGTTGCATATTTGTTTTCTTTTGGATTTATTCGTGACATGGTGTACTTTGATACATTGTGATGCATATTTAGGTCATTTCATATACTTGTTTTGTGTTTTGGAATGAGGCCTAGAAATTGTCAGTGAGGCTACAACAACACTAAATCGTGGAATGTCCATCCCCCTGACTATCAAACTTGAGTCTAGAGTAACACCAATTTGTTTCCCATGTTTAAGGTGATTCACAAATAAAAAAAATTCAACTTATGCATAAAAATAATATCTATTATTTATATATAAAAATAATAGTCAAGGACATTAATAATTTTCATAAGGGTGCTAAACCACAATCTTTTTGGAGTTATTTTTTTTACTTCTCTTTTGTGACTTTTTTGTCACTAGGCATTTAACTTTTTTCTCTTTTGTGATTAACATTGGATTGATCCAATTGTAGGTTATGATTAAGAAAACTCAAAAATGAGGAAAAAAACAATCATGCATCATCATGTTAGATGGTTTTCCAAATGCTACATGTAATTTTAGGTGATGTAAGTTTGTAACCCTAACACAGTAAGCTTTTGTATCATAAAATTAAATTATTTAGGATTTTGTGAGAGGAAACTTACATTAGTGTTTCTATGAATATATAAAGTAAGTTTGATCCATATGAAACTTATTTAAGTTGATTATGTATTACTGCAACTTCGTGACCTATTAACTCTTGTAATATGATATATATGATAACATTCTTTTATAGTGTATGTCGTGACCTATTAACTCTTGTAATATGATATATAGGATAACATTCTTTTATAGCGAATGTGTATGTATGAGTTGAAGCAGCTTGAACAAATATCTAAGGTATGGATGTTATTTGTGTTTCTTACTTTAATTAATAAGCTTTTGATAGTACTTTTTAGAAAAGTGATATTAAAAATAGAGTTTATCTTAGCATTTCCTCCAAACATGTTATTATTATTTGGCCTAAAATAGCTCTTTCAAGAAAAATGATGTTATATCCGATTCGAAAAAATGTGTAGGGGAGTTGAATTATGCTGACTAAGACCCCACTTTTAATAGCTCTTTAAAGAGCTATTATAGGTTGCCAACCTATAATAACATATGATTTAATAGCACTTAAATGCGCTATTGAATGTTAAAACATGCTATTAAAACTCTTTAGTGAATTTTGGAATGATAGGTTTTTCTTTTCGGAACACATACTTGTTTTTCTTTTTCTCTCTTTATCCTCTTCCTTTTTCTCTCTTCTCATCCTTTTTCTCTTCCCTAAAATAATTATCTTTTTATTTCTTTATTTTTGAGTAACCTTGTTGTTCCTTCAACTCTTATTTCCCATTATCCATTTAAATTCTAATTTAATTTATTAATTCCAATAATCAAATTATTATTATTATTATTATTATTATTATTATTATTATTATTATTATTATTAATATATAACTATAGATAAATGGGTTGGCTTTTTTCTTTTCAATATTACTTTCTAGTAACCTTCTATTTTAGAAATTTATTTAATAAAAAGTATGAATTGAAGAAAAAAAATTTAAACAGTTACGAATGACTCCTTCTATTGTTGCATAACATGTTGAAACACATTTTTTTTCATTCAAAAATTGCCAAACAGTTCTAGAGGAAATAGAAAATTAAGTACGTGTGTTCTGAACCTAAAGAGGATATTTCTTTTGAAAAAATGCATATTGTTTCCTCGCCGAACATAGGGAGGTTTACCTTTTATCTTTACCAATGTCTCTACTCCGATCCACTTCACAAAATAATTGATAGCGATGATCAAAACTTTTAGTTTCCTTGGCTCCAATTGGACACTACAAGAAAACAAGGATTTGTGACGTTTTTTTGGGTGTTACGATGCTTCTAACCATCACTAAATTTGGGTTGGGATGGTTTGACAACTGTTGCAACTCCTTCTGTCGTAAGCCTATTCTTCGTCGGTTTGCAAAATTGTCGCCCCAACCGCCGTAACATATTGTGACAGTTCTGAAACTGCCTCTAGAGTATATGTGTGACAGTTGCACCCGTTATCAAATTATGAAATCATGTTGAAAGGATTGCAAATTATCTTAAATAAAAGATTGTGGCGGTTCAAACCGTCCGATTTCTTTTATTAATAACCTTTTATTCATGTTTCATGACTGTTTAAACAAATGCTAAAATTTAATTTTAATAGTTTCTTTTACAAACAATATTTACTATCAATAAAAAATTGATATTATTTTTCATATTGTTTATTCAAATATTTTTTAAACAATAATAAATAAAATTCAAAAAAATAATTGCAGAAAATTATTATCAATTAAAACATTATCTATTTAATAAGATAAATATTCAAATATGAAACTTAAATATAATTATTAAAACATACTTAAAACGCAAAAATATCTAATTATAAATTATGAAATATAATTCATATTCATATCATTCATTCAAGCAGTTTTGAGCACTTTGTTTCTTGTTTTTTTATCAGGTGAGCTAAAAGAAGGATGCGATTATGGAATGGATGGGGAAGTGGCAGGATGGCGTCGGGGGATGGGGAGATTTCCATATTTGTTGTGAGCTGGAGGAGGTTGTGCTAGCTAGGATTTGTGAGTTAATGGGCCGGTTGGAGATAATGGTTCCATTGAGAGATAGTGAGGATGTTGCGGTGTGGTTGTCGGAGCTCTGTGGTGGTTATTCCACTGTAAGACCCCAATTTTGGCCCTAAGATCCCTCATGGCCCATATCATATCATATCATGACCTCAAGGATCAGTGAATGCCCTAGCTTCCCTCCTAGTGGATGGGTTACCTTGTGAGTGTGGTTCTTGATCACCAAGCATGTTTTGCATTTGTATATCTTTGCCTTTCATATGTCTACTAACCAAAAAGTACAAAAATATTGTCATCTAACCATGTTACTTGCAGCTGAAGCAATCATCAGTCAAACAGTCAAATCAGCCATTTAACAGTGGATGGTGGCCATTCTTGAAGAACTTGGGCACCATGATCAATAATCAAGAGTTCATATATGTTGTGCCATCATTTGGAATCAAAATCTCAAGGGATTAGGGTTTGGAATTCATCAGAAGGTGGTTCAGTCAAGCAAAACCCTAGAAAGTCAACCTTTGGTCAACTGTACATTTAATCAGTGATTTGATGGTGGGATTTGGTCTGAGAGGTCTCATTCATGTCCATACAAGCCTCATATAACATGTCAAACATCATCATGGAAGAATTTGAAGTCAAACAAGAAATTTCCCAAAATAGAAACTTGACCTGTAATTGGAATTTGCCAAAAATGGAAACTTCTTGATCCTAAACTTACATCATGATACAAGCTTCAAATTAATTTTTTCCCAACATGAAAGTTGAAGATCTTGTTCTCCCATTTCCAAAAAGTCCAAGAACACTCAATTCCCATGTATGGTTGGCAAGTTATGATCAAATCATTTTCAGAAATTTTTGAACTTCAAAAGGCCATATCTCTCAAACCATTTGGCCAAATTGGATGGGTTTTTTTGCTACAAGTCACATTTGATGCCCTCTTTCCAAATATGTCATCATAATTCACCAAAACTTCACCAGTCAAAATGGCACTTTTTGAAGTGACTTGAATCATTTCAAGTGAGGTGAAAAAGTGAGTTCTCAAAATAACCAATTCCAACACATTTTGCCAATTGAGATGGTTCAGAAAACATATTTTGGTTATGTTAGAGGCCCAATTCGCAGCTTTTGGCTCATGCACATGCCACTTGAAGTGAAATGGTCAATTAGCAAAAAGACACTTCATTAGCAATTCCAATTTCATTTTTCATTAACCTTGATTAACAGATGTTAAACAACATACATATACTGCATTTTCTGTAAAACAAAACCCTAGCAGCCACAACATCAAAAACAAAAAACTCATTTCTCTCAAACACACCATTTCTGCATTTTGCATTTTCTGCCAAAACTCAAGAGAACTCGAGCTAGGGTTTAGTTGCTTCATCACTCATCACCATTTTGAGCTCATTGCAAGTGGTAAATCTCGACTGTAAAGCCATTACCAAGCACTGCTACATCAATACTCATCCATGACAGATTTGGTTTTGAGCTGGAATCAACATTGTTGAGCTTAAAGTCTTCAAGCACTCATCATTTGGAACTCAAAGCAACATCTGTTTCATCACAAAACAACCAAACAACACCTGAATCGACATTGCTTTGCAGATTTGGTGAGTTTTCGATTTTCACTATTTACAAAACCATGATATGCATTAGATAGATCTCCTTGCCATGAACATGTTGAGCTTTGAAACACTGAAAATGGTCAAGTAATTTGAAAGTTATGTTGTCTTAAAGTTTGGCATGTGAATATGTTTTTGCACATCTCTTATTGTTCAGCTCGATTCCATGAAAATGATGGTTGGATTTATGATGTATGTTGTTTGCTGGTTCTAATGATATGTTTGATTTCCATTTCTGGGCACAAAAAATTTCGCGATTGTTGATGATGATGAACACTGTAGCAAACCCTAAAAAACCCAGAAAATTCATTTGCTTCATGTTTTGGCTGTTGTTGCATGGGAGACCACTGTACCATTGCCCATGACCAATCACCATGTGACACATCCCTGTCCGCTGCGCAGCGTTTCACTAATCGTTCAGCAAAATTACAAATATGCCACGGCCTTACTTATTTGGTTATTTAAATCATTATTTTTGCAATATTCATTTCATTTTGTACTCAAACTTGCAAAATTCATAGCTCATCCATTTTTGATCCAAATTTCATGAGATTTTTTGCTAAATGCTCTGCTTGATCTCTACTTATTTGTCATGATTTTTCCAGAATTTTTGGATGAATGGATTTTAATTTGTGCTAGGGTTTGTGACATGTGCTCATATTTTGTACACTTTGCCAAATCAATTGTGAAATGATGATGCTTTATCCAATGGCTTCCAAATTTTTTGTGCTTGAACTAGACACATTCATGGTGATTTTGGTATAGAGTTTGTGAATTTATCATCTCTGGTTTGTGAGTTACGATTTTTTGAATTAGGGTGTGACAATTTGTGTCACACCATTGATGTCCAACTTCATGATTTTCATTACTATGCTTCTTGAACCCAAATTGGCTTGAATTTTTGCATGAATGTACTCTTGGATGTCTAGTTTACATGTGAGTTTTTGTGGAATTATTGATGGCATTTCCTAATTGTTTGAGATTTTTCTCCCCTGTTTGGTCATATGTTGACTTTTTGTGACACATGTTCTCATATTGTTTGTGAAATTCTCATACTTAATTGAATGAACTTGAAATTTGACATGTGATTGGTAGACATCTTAAGCTTTGTCATGGTTTTGATCCCATTCATTTATCATATGTTATCACTGATTTATGATTTATTGAAGTTGGTGCATGTTTGGTTGACTTCTTTGAGCATGTTTGAACTTGCTTTTCCTGTCTGATTTTCATTGACCATCTTCCCATGATCCAATTGAGCTGAAATTTGGTGTGCTTACCATGCTATGGGGTATGTTTGTTCATGATTTATTGGATGATTTTTGGAATTGTTTATGATTGGTTTTGAGTTAAGTCTTGCTGTTGACTTCTATGAGCTTCTATATGCCATGCCTTGACCTAATTTGTTTATGAAATGATGATGATGCATGATATGAACATGAAACCAATTGTGTTTGTTTCTTAATTGTTTGAACATGATTTTGGTTGACTATCATTTGCTTTTTTGACTTTCTCATCCCTTTTGACCTTAGGCTTGTCCTAGTGGTCCTGTTGCTCATGTTTGAGTTCATGTTTTCAGGTTAAGCAACATTGCTTCAAAGAGATCATACAAATTTGATTAAGCTTGATTGTTTATCATGACTAATTTTTTGTTTTTGTAGGTTGTTTGGTTCACAAGCTTTGAGTCTTGTGCATTGCACCTTTTAATCAATTGTGTTGACTGTTGATCTTATCTCCTTTTGATTTAAACTTTGAGTTGTATACTGATTCTGTTTGACTATTTCAGGTACTCTTAGTTGCTTAGTTCTTTAAGAACTTGCTTTGCTTTGCTTTAATAGCAATTTGCATTGAGGTATAATCCCTTTTCTTCATGTAGTCTGGAAGACCTGGCCTGTTACTTGGCCAGGCAACTGTCTGAAGTCCTCCTTAAGAGGCAATGCTTGTGTGTGTTTACATTTGTCCCAAGCAGGAAAAGTCCTTCAAATAAGGCAATTGGTAGAATCCAAGAGATATGCAACCTATCTCCTACTATTCTGTGAGTCTTCTCCTTGCTCCCATTACATGGTTGTAGCATTGAGATCCAAGCCCAAGATCTATAGAGTCTTATTTGTGGAGAGAGTTCCTACTTTCTAAACTCCCACACCTTCTGATATTCAATGCTCTCCCTGACCAGGGATAAGAGCAATGAGGCACACCCCTCATATCCTTTCATCTGCTTCACCTTAGCCCCTCAATGGCAAGGTTAAGAGCATCATTGACCCTATTCCAGTTGGCTTCAATGCCTAACCCTTTTGTATGAGCCTCATTGTTTGGTTATAGTGTGTGCTGAATGATTTCATTGATTGATTGTTTGCTTCATATGCACATGTTTGCTTGTATGCTCTATGCGTTTATCATCATTAATTGCTCATTAGTGCATGATCATCTCATTTATCTTTGTGACATCATATCTTTGTTGTTTACCCATTGAGAACAATTGTAAGACCATTCCTTTGGCCATTGTTTCTATGATATGGAAGTGAGTATAAGACCATTTCATTGGCCACTCATCTTATCTTTGCTTGATGCATTTGATTGTATGTGAGGATGCAATTGTAAGTCCCTGTAAGTTGGCATTTGCTTTCCTGGGATCATATGTTGCATTGTTTGATTGTATGTGAGGAAACAATTGTAAGTCCGTGTAATTTGGCATTTGTGTTCCTATGATCATATGTTGGAGTTTAGAGTAAGCCCAGATAGATTGGCATCTGACATCCAAATGTTGTCTTTGTAGTAGGAGATTAGTATAAGTCCATAGATTGGCCTCTGATATCCATTTCTGTTTTAGGAGATTGGTGTAAATCCATCTATTGGCATCCGGTATCCACTTTTTTTTTTGTTCGTGAGATTGGAGTAAGACCATTGAGTGGCATCCGGTATCATTTGCTTGCTTATATTATTATTGCCCATTCCAAAGGACACACTTGAATCATCTTCTATATGATTTCAAGAGGTGAACTTTCTAAGAAGTTTTATATTCCATTTTCATCCATTCATCCTTATTATGTCCTAAACCTTTTCACACATCACTTTCAAACTTGAGATAAATATTGTGCAAACATCTTCATGTTTTTCAAATTAAAAACCTGGACCCCAAGTCCTTGACTTTTTTCCAACTCCATTTTCATAATACTTCTTTGAATCAATCTTAATAATACTTTGACCTACTTTCATGAATACTCATAACCAATTAACTTCACCCATTCAATTGTTTCGGCTTTGTCCATTGTTAATCTTTTCATACATGAGCTATAGGTTTGATTTATCCTAGTTGGTTGATATTAATCTCACCTATTTGTCTTTAGTTGATTGAATTGTAAGTCTTCCTTGCTTATTATAGGGTTAACCCCTCACTAGCAAGTTGAAGCTGTTCTCACATGGTGGACCTGTTGTTTGTATAAGGTTGAGTTTATTCCCGTGGATAACGTAAGACCTTAGGGCTTGTGTTTAAAATTGAATCCACTAACCTTTGGAAATCTTTTAGCCGAACTACGGCGTTTTGATCCTTACCTTTAATGGAAGGTACGTAGGCAACGGGTTCATCCGTTCGAACCCAATAATAAAATTGTATATTCTTTTCTCATCATCCCAATCATGTTTGCACAATACTTATGTCATAACAAATAACAATTTAGTACAACAAGTGTGAAAAGGTCTCCCTAGGAGTACCTAGGACGTAGTGGGTGCCTAACACCTTCCCATTGCGTAATTTACCCCTTACCCAGACTCTCTGATCTTTTCATTAGTTTTCTACGTGTAAAACTTCTTAGGCTTTTGTTCGCTTTTTAGCCAGTACTTTGGATAAATAAAAGTGCGGTGGCGACTCGAATTCATTGTATGCTTTGCTTATGGTTTAATCAATAAATCATATAGCGACGAATACACCGCTACATCCACCAAGTTTGGCTATGAAGTTATGATGGAAGGATTTGTTGGATTGGTCCTGTTGATGGTTTGATTAAGACATGTAAAATTCTTTGGAGCCTCAAGATCCCTTTTCGGATCAAAGTCTTTGTCGCCGTATAACATCGTGAGTAGCCCGATTGCTCGTATTTTTTGTGCCTAAGTATTCAAGCGTCGCCTACAAGCCTCCAGTAACGCCTCTACGCCCACGCCCTCGGACCCGGTCCTAGAGTTAGAGTTGATGTCGTCGGTGGCGACCACGGCGAAGAGGTGTTTGGAGGAAACAAATGGCATAATGTTTGGGACCACCACACTTGTCTATGTGGCACTTTATCCTTTTTTGTCCTTGTGTTGAGTTAATGAACATAACTCTTTATAATGCTTTTAATGGGAGTGTTACTTTCTATGTGTGACTATTTCCCAATCATTTATTGATATTTACTCACTTCCTTTTTTTTGTCATATTGGAACATACCCATTAAATTTATTTTTCATAAATTACAAAACTCCCCCACTTGTTCTAATAATGACAAGACCAATTATAAAAAATAGAAACAAAGAATGTTAATATGGTTAAATATCTTTTGATTTAAACTTTAACTTAGTAAAGATAACGCAAAGCTTAATCGAAATGTTACGTATCAATGCTTTGAATTGTTATCCCTTATGACTACCGGCGTTACCTTACACACACTCTTTAATGGTTCTTCGCCTACATATCTCGCCTAGGACTATTTATAGCCATGTATTTTTCTTATTTTCTGAATTTTTTCCTAAGGGAAACTCCAACTCTCACTTTGAGACGTCACCATCTCGAAATTCACATAGGTGAAGTGTATATTGTATCTATTTTCTTAATATACTTATCCTCGACAAAGAACTTTATTAAGAGTTTTGAAAAACTCAAACCTCAATATATAATAGTCAACATTGTCATATAATATTGCACAAATATCCAAATCAACAACTTGTTATTACCCATTGAACTTAGGTTAAGGTTTATTAACTTCATATTAGGTTGCTACCATTGTCGGAACCCTTATTCAAGGAGTTTCAATCCCATACCTCTCGAGGTTGTCTTTACTAAGTCTCTAGCAAGTGGCTTAGTAAACTAATCAACTAAATCATAACTTGTTTGTATATATGTCAGTGAAATGATCCAATCCTTAATTAAGTATCTCACGAAAGAATGTCTAGGACCTGTGTGCATAGACTTTCCATTGTATACTTCACTGAATAATATTGCAAGGGTGACTTGACTATCACAATGTATCAACACTTTTGAGACATTGTCTTTAGACAATGGAACTTCCAACAGAAGGTTCCTTAACCATTTTGCTTCTTGACCTATAAGACCCCAATTTTGACCCTAAGATACCTCATGCCATCTCATCATATGCATTGACATTGGGACCACACTTTGGCATTCTCCTTATCCTTCACTCATTGGGTTTGCATTGGGAGAGGTCACTAAGCACTTTAGACTGTATCGTACTTTGTATTTTTTATTTACTAACCAAAATACAAAAAATATGTCAATGTATAGTTTGTATCTTTTGTAGGTAGTATGTATGCCCACCTATGCTCTATCAAGCTCCTATATAGGGTTTAAGACCCTCAATGAAAGGAGCTCAATCAAGAAATGGTTCACATTGGATATAAGTATCATATATAGATCCCCATTATCTACACATGTTATTTTGATCAAGAAATCATCAAGAGTTTGGAGTTTGTTTGCCTTGGAAACCCTAATTCATTTGGGTATCTTATGTGACTTCTTCAATAAGTTTCTTCAACAATTGATCAAATATCTCAAGGGATACTTCACATTATATCATCTTATGTATATATGATCCTCCATTAGGCCCAAAAGTCAAGAGAATATCAAGCTAGCAAGATGGTTCATGGTGGCTGACCAGAGAAAGTCAACTGGTCAAAGCTGGGGTTCCCTAGACCCTATCTCCTACAATATTTGTCATATGAAAATGATTCCAAGAGAAAAGTTACTCTAAATGATATTCGAAACAACGTTCATGTTGAGGTCAAGATATAGGTTTTCTTGGAAAGTCATTTTTTATGATGAAAGATTATAGGTCATTTTGTATGAACCCTAGTTTGGAGGTCAACTTCCCAAGACCATGACTTGCTCAATTTTTACGAGATGAAATACATTCAAATTGAATGATCCAATTCAAGGTGTCTACTTAAAATTTTATTTTTGGAGGAAGTGAAAATTCAACTTTCAAATGCATGTGCCAAGAGGAAACATTATAGGTCATTTTGGGCCATTACCATTGAACAAGTGATTTTCCTCAACTTATAAAATGCATAAATCCTTCATGCCAAATCCAAATGAGGTCATATTTGTGAAAAAATTTAAGAGTTTTGAAAGAGCTACAACTTTGATAAAGGAATGTTTCTAATTTGAAGTACATAGAAAAAGTTATTCAAGGTGGAAGAAGTGAATATTTGACTTGGGACTTAGAAAATTTTCAAATATGTTTAATTTCCCAAACTTCCACCTCAAAATTCATCATAATCCAAGCTTCAAATGAAAATGTGTTCAATATGAAAGTTGTTGCCCTTGATCTCACCTTTCCAAAAAGTCCAAAATCATCCCATTTTGCTAAAGTATGAGGGACTTGCACATCGGTGTAAGTTAAAGCACCATTTGGATAATTTCAAGTTCCAATTTTCACACACATTTGCATGAGCTTCTAACATGATTTCAGTATGAAATACATTAAACTTTGGATCATATTACATCATCTCATGGGCCGAGTGCACTCCCATGCATCCATGTAATAAAGGAATTCAATTTTTTTCCAAAATTGGAAGTGTGTGAAAAGCACTTGGTAGCCTATAACTACATGACCCTGGTGATCAGAAATGGGATCCTCTTGCCAAAGCTTCGACCCCCTTCTTCCCCAAACACCATTGAAAGCATAATCTTGAATATTTCTTAAAAAATCGAGTTTTAGTTCTCATTCTGTTTTATAATTGAAACTCCAAGAGTCCAAGCTTTTTAACCATCCAATTCATCTCCTGCAAGCTTCTAGAGTCAAGCCAAGCCAAATTGGAAGCAAGATCAAGCTAATTTGAAGCTCCTCGAAGGTGAGATTTCAGAAACTTTTCTTCTTCAGTTCTCCCTTGTTTCTCATCCATTTTGATTAATTGTTGGTTTGCTGAAGTCCCACCAATATAAGCAACAAGATTGAGTTGCTTTGAGGTCAAATCGAAGCAACTCAATTCATGATCCTCAAAATTCAAATCCCTATATCTTTTTATATACTTGGAATTGGACAAAATTGAGGCCAGATTTGAGCTCCTGGACATTTTTCTTTAAATCTATGTCTTGCTTTTTCATTTTGGTGGTGGACCAGTCCGATGAGGTCCACCAGAGAAGACAACTGGAGCCCTAGCTCCGGTGGTGTGGTGGCATGCTCCTATCCATCAGATCTTCTCTCCATCTTCTAATATCATGCGTGCTTTTAATTACCAAGCATATGTCGGGTTGACTGCAGCGCATCATTGAACGCACGCTTATCACCATCTGATCAGCCACCTCAATTAATGAGGGAGATCAGATGGCTCTCATTTTTTTGAATTTCTGAATATTCCATTTAATCCATTATTTTTAATTAATTCATATTAATTTCATTATTAATCCAAAAAATACGGGACTTTCCCAAAAAAAATCAAATATTTTTCTCTTTCATTTTCTGAATTAAAATTATTTTTTGGATTAATATTGAATTTTTTTTATTATTTAATTGTTTCTGTGCATATTTTTAATTGTTTAAAAATACTTTTGACATTTCAAAAATTATTAAATTTTTTGTCTAAGGTCCTTTGACCTTCATTGACCTAGGATAAATCTCTTGACCGTTTATTTGGTGTTTGGAGGAGGTTTTAGGTTTTTGATCAAACATAATTTAATTTAAATGCATTTTAATTTGATTTTTAATTGATTCATTGTGAATAAATTGTGTTGAGCCATTTTTATTGACTTGTGAAGTTTGACTATGTGTTTGGACCTTGGTCAAGGTTTATTTGACTTTTGTTGGATTAAAATCATTGAATTTAGGGGATTGATGAAATGTACATTTCATCTCCCAAAATGAATGAATGATTTTAATTTGATAAAATTCCTCCCATGACCAATTTATGTTTGTCTCATCTCCCCTCCCTCTTCATCTTCAATCCCATTATATCCCATTATTTCCATTGGCCAATGACATCTCAATATCCTAAGGCTAATTGGTTCGTCAATAACTTATGTTAGAGGAACCAGTACAAGTAGGGATGACATTAGGTCCATCCTTTGATCATTTTCTTTTTGAGTGTGGTATGTTTTAGGAGTATGATTCATTATACCATATCTCTAACATGCATTAGAACCTAAATTTCTTTTGCCCGATCTCAGATAGTTGTGACTTCTACATAAGTCCAATTACAATTGCTTAACATAACGCTAAATTTTGACCCAAAAGGCATAGCGTTCTAGTAAGTGGGATTGTAAGTCTCCCCTTTTCATGGTATTGTCTGGAAACTTGGCCTTTTTTCCTTCCTTTGGAAGATGTCTTGCTACAAGGATCCATGCTTGTGAATAGAGGGTTGAGTGTTCTCCAAAGAATGACTTAATCAATTGAAAAGCAAAACAATACTAACATCTAATTAACTAACATTTGACTAACTTTTATTCTTGTTACTTTTAATTTCAAGTCATTTACTTTATGTCATTTAAATTCAAGTCATTTACCATTTGCCATTTACATATCATTTAACTTGTTTATGTTTATGCCATTTTCCCTTTGCTCATTTGACCCATATATTGTGATTGTATATATATGTTTGTGTATCCTGTTTGTGTTTGTGGTCTTAGGACCTTAAAATACTTAATAAACAAACAAAAAACCCTAAAAATCGTTCGTGTGGACTGTTGGTTGTGATCTGAGCTTTGGACTTAGAATTAGGCAACATTCCCTATGCAAAAGGACTTGGCCAATGCCAACATTTCTAAAACCAAGTTATTGTGATTTGAGCTTTCATCTGATGCAAGTATTGAGATCCATAGAAGTTCATCTGCTACATGGTCTTGATGCAAATGTTACATTGAATCTGTGTCTGATGCCTTATTTTGAGCCATTCAAGGAGTATGTCATCTGATACATAGGAAGATTAAGAAGAAGACTCTGAAGTTGCTAGCTCGGATGTGGTTATCTTTATTTGATGCCTTGCTCTTCATTTTGCTACTTGCTTATTGATTTTTCTTGATTCCAAAGTCCAAAGGAAAAGTGGGTTTCTATATGACACTCTTGTCTATTGGATTGCATCCCACTGGTCAGATCTTTTCAACCCTTAACTTTTAATTTTTTCTTAGGATTAGTCTCTTTATCTCCTCCCATTTTCTTAAATTTCAAATCTCTCACCCCTTTTCAATATCTTCTTTGCTTATGATTTATAAACTTAGACTTTATTGTAAATTAGGAACTTTGGCCTTAGGCCATCGCATTTTTAAACTCTTTTCTTAAATCAAACTTGTAAATGAATTTAACCATACTTGACTTAAACTTTCAAAAAGACAAAAATAACTAACACTCATTCAAAGTCTTTTAGGCCCTTTGTGCCTCTTTTAAATTTAAATTTTTGTTAAAAGCAATCCACTCATTTTGAAATTGTTACCACGAACTATGAGGTTTTGATCCCTCATTTTTATGTTGGTACGTAGGCACAAGTCCGAAGGTCTTGTCAAACACAAAAATATAATCAATGAATTCTTTTCTCATCCCCACACTTTATTTTTTTCAAACATCATTTTATACCAAAAACACATACACACATAAAAAAGGGATCCCTAGGAGTACCTATGACACTTTGGGTGCTAACACCTTCCCTCTGTATAACCAACCCCCTTGCCTGTAATCTATGGCATTTTATTAGTTTTGATTTGAAAACTTCTTATCTTTGGGTTTTGTTCGTACTTTTCCCTTTTCCTTTGGAAATAATAAAAGTGTGGTGGCGACTCTGGTTTTACTGACATTAATTTTATCTATAGCTTAATGATCATGAATTTACCGCTATAGAAATTAAGCGGCTACTCTGTTGGGGAGTAGTCCTCAGTGGGTTTAACCTACTTTTTATGTGTATATAATTGTATATTTGATGTTTGTATACTTACTGGTGTGATATAATTTGCTTGTTGTGCTTGGTTATCTCTGAGTGGTGAGATAAGTTCTAACCCGAACTTGAGTGCAATTAAGATAGGAGGATGGTATAATCATGTTCGACTTGTGTGGGGTAGTCCTTAACAAGTTGGCTTGAGATCCATCTGCTCAGTGGAGACCCTTTTGGAGCTATTGATGTCACACAAGTTATTTGTGGTTAGGCACTGCATTCTGTGATTTGGGGTTCGAGAAGCTGAGGACTGTAGAACATTTAACCCAACTTGGCCTATTTAGGACGTAGTGCGGAGACTGTTCAAGTGTAAACTTGATAATAGTTGTTACGCGATACTACACTCAGACGAGTTTCTCTTGAGAATAGTATGGGTTGATGAGTCAGTCATCCTAACCTGTAATATCCGATAGATGGAATTAAGACTCTGGGAAATTTTTAGAACATGATCTACAGGTTTTTATCCTTAGTACACTCCTTTGGGATGGTTCTTAACTTGACTCCATGCTCGTGACTCACAACAAACCCTTGATTCTTGGTTAATCCAATCAAGTCTTGTCAATATCAATGGAACTTGGGTGTTGATAATGTGAAAACCATAATCCACCAAAATGGATGATTGATCTTGACAATGACTTGATTCATCCTTTGACCTTTGTTTGTTTGCCTTGTGTGTTATCCCTTACTTGTGATTGTTGCATTCATGCATTCATGCGCATCATAATATTCATCATACGAAAAATAACTTCAAGGAACTGAGGTTTTATTTGCAAGAAGGAGTGTTTGGGTTGACTTCTAAGTTTCTCATAGGGAAAGCTACTGCCTTTGCTCAAGCCGGTAGTGTGGATGCTTTTGAAGCTATCTTTGTGTTGCTCATATATGGTTTAGCTTTGTTCCCTAACATTGACGGTTTTGTTGATGTTAACGCCATTAGAATCTTCTTGATTGGGAATCATGTGCCTACACTGTTGGGTGATGTGTACTTCTCTTTGCATTTGAGGAATTCTAAAGGTGGTGGAACTATTATGTGATGTGTTCCTCTTCTGTACAAGTGGTTTATTTTGCATTTTCCTCATACGCATACTTTTGTGGAGAATAAACAATGTCTACGGTAGTCTCAGAAACTTATGTCTCTCACTAATGATGATATAGTTTGGTATGACTCTGCATTAAGTAGTTTGGAGATTATTGACAGTTGTGGTGAATTCTCTAATATACCCCTTATTGGTACACAAGGAGGAATCAACTACAACCCTACTTTGGCTCGTCGTCAACTTGGGTTTCCCTTGAGAGACCAACCTAATAACACTCAGTTATAAGGTCTTTTCTATCAAGAGGGTAAAGATCCCTAACACTTGAAGCAGAAGATGATACGTGCTTGGCATAATATGCATAGGAAAGGAAGATTCGAGCTTGGTCCGTACAATTGTGTAGCTTTGGAAGCTTACACTACTTGGGTGAAGAAGAGAGCTTTGGAGTTGAAGATGCCTTATGCCTGTGAGAGACCTATGTCTATGGTTGTGGATGAGCCATCAACTCTCCCTAACCAAGCTGTAAAGGAGTTGGAAGACGCACTCACTAAGATGAAGCAAGAGAAGGATATGTGGGAAGAGTGATTCCATGCTTTAAGCCGAAAGCATGAGGAGTTACAACTTGAGTCTAAGGACAAGGATACACTTATCGAACTTCTTGAAGACCGAGCAGTGAAGAGATAGAGAGAACTAGAGGGTACATCTTCCTATAGTATGCCTCAGCCTTCCGGTGCTTGGAAGAAGATTGTTGATCAGCTTGTCCTTGAGAAGGCTCAAATGAATTGATGCTATTGTTTACTTGTGCACACCGATATGATAAAGACAATTTTGTTTTTTGTTTTTTTAACCAGTTAGCAAAAAATTCAACCCTGAAATAATATAATCCCTTATTTGAAACCCCATTGAGCCTATTATCCTTTTTTGTTTAAAACTCATTACAAACCGAGAAGTGAAAAACAATGTTATCACGCTATTCAAAGGGTTGGAAGAGTCTTGTTTGGAGTTGTCTGGGGTTGAATAATTAGGTTTGTAATATTTTAGAAGTTGGCAGAAAAAGAAAACAAAAATAGAAAAAGAAAATAAAAAAGAAAAAAAATGAAAAAAATATAAGGATGTCAATACATACTCCTCCTAAAAAAAGAATAAAAAGAGAAAGGAGCAGAGAAAACAATTGCTATAGAGTTGTTCAAGTGAGTGAAATATTTTATAAATTCAACTCCCACAGTTTCTTTCAAGTCTCTTTTATCTCTTTGAATTTTAGCCTAGTCCTTTAGGATTTATCGCACCCTTACCTTGGCCACGTTACAACCAAACAAAAGTCCTTTTGATCTTTGTGTGCATGTATTTCAATTGTGGATGTTAGAGTCTTTTCAAGCTTATGGTAGTACTAACTTTCATGTTGTGCTTTGAGTGTAAATAGTTAATCTAAGCACTTGAGAGTTGAGTGAAGTATATCCTGTGAGGATCTTACTATTGCTGATGTACTCTTTGGTAATTTGTTTTCCTATCTTACTGCTTCTTGAAGCTTAGACTTAGAATTCTGCTTGTACCTTGTATCTTGAAAACTTTTGGAAGTGCATGCTCTGTTTTCTTTCCTTTGTTTTGAAATTGTAATTTATCTCGGAGTGCAAAAGTTCAAGTGTGGGGGAATTTGATCAGTGCATTTTGATGAACATTCTCCTATAATTGTACTTAGGCATTTATATACTTTATTTTGTATATTTTACTATTTTATTATGTTTTTAGATTTAAGTTCATGATTGCCTTTAATCTATTTTCATTTGCTATTTTCAGTTTTAGTGGTTATTTGATACCTGTTCACTGCTCGGATCATAACTTGAGCTACGAGATGTTGTTTTGCTTTTTCAGACATGCGTTGAATAGATAAGAGAAAGAGCTACAACTTTTGGGTTGAAGCCAAAAGTTGATTCAGAGTGCAGAAGTCTCAAATAATTCGTCGAAGTTTCATACTTTAGGAAATAATTTCTTTTGGGCCATTTGTTGGGCGAATTTAGGTTTTCCGACCCAGTTTGTATTATAAGCGTTGGTGTAAGCCATAGAGGCCAATACTTTTGGTACTTGTATCGAATTATTTATTAATAATAAAAGGCTTTTTCTTTATTATGTTTGTTTAATAAAGTCCCTAGAATAGCTAGTCCGTTTAATGTATCAAGTATGACTTAATCATGAGATCACATTAAACATAAGGACACTATTCTTAAAGTATCCGTAGTCGAGCTTTATTATGAAGTGGGATAACATTAAAGCATGAAGACTATTATGTTTATAGACTGATGATCACATCTCATGGATCATGGATAAGGAGTTATCAAGTCTTAAACATAGGTATGAATATTAAGAGTAATATTTATACTGGATTGACCCGCTATGAGAATACTATATAGAATGTTATGCAAAGTGTCATAAGTTATTCTCATGGTGATAATGGTGTATACCACCCTTCGACCTGAAACCACTATGGACCCTAGATGTAGAGTCGAGTGCCTTATTGCTGATCAAACATCGTCCGTAACTGGATGACCATAAAGACAGTTGATGGGTACTCCACAAAGCATGCTAAGGGACATGAGTGACCTAGATGGAATTTGCCCATCCTGCGTAACAGGATAAATGTCTATGGGCCCAATATTGAACTGGACAAGGATGACACGGTCTATGCCTTGTGTTCAATATAGACATAAGGGCAAAAGGGTAATTATACACATAATTATTATCACAGAAGGATTTGTCAGATCACATGACATTTTCGTGTCTTGGGTAGCAGTGATGTGTTGCTAGATACCGCTCACTGTTTATTATGTTAAATACGTGATTTAATATAATTGTCAATGCCGCGAAAACCTACAGGGTCACACACAAAGGACGAATTGATGAGAGATAGAGTAACTAAGGAATACCATAATGTACGGTGCCCTTAAGTGAATTGTAGAACATCGTAAGGTACGGTGTACTTAAGTAGAATACGAAATATGGTAAGGTACCACGCGCTTAAGTGATTTTGGCATATTATAAGATATGGGCCATATACACTTGAGTGGGCCTTTTAGCTTGCAGCCCACACAAGTGGTTCTATAAATTTAACCCTTGTGTAGAAGCATTTGTGCAGTTGCAATTTCGTTTCTCTCTCTCTCTCTCTCTCACTCAAAGCCTTCATTCGTAACAGCTAGCACTGAGATTGAAGGAATCCGTTCGTGTGGACTGAGTAGAGGCATTGTCATCGTTGAACGTTCGTGATCGCTCCATAGATCTGCATCAAAGGTTACGATCGCCACAAGAGGTAACGATTCTATCACTAATCATGCCCATTCGTAAGGATCATTAAAGGAGAAATTTTAAATTCCGCTGCATTTTGGATCGCCCTTCTCCTTCAATAAGTGCAACCCTTATTTTGTTTAAAAGGGAAGCCATTGTACTGGAGCATTTTTACACCTTATTCACGATAACTTTTTGTTTTGTGCGATCACGAAGAGGAACTAATCTTTTAGAGTCAATCTGTTGTAACCGAATTTCCAAGGCTTTGAGATTTTTATCCTATCAGTTTAATTTTGTTCTCTTTCAATTCTATTCTATGAAATTTCATTTGCTTAATCTGTATTTTATGGAATGGTTTTGATTAAATTCGTATGATTGAATTCCTAATTGTTAATCGCCGTTTTCGTCGCTTCGTCGTTATATTGCGTTTGTAAATCGTGTTTGCTTAATTCACGATTGTATTCATCTGTTTGCTTAATTCGGGATATAGGAATATAAATCTGTCATATATCTATTACGCTTGCCAATCGAAATTGAATTGAATAGAGATCGAAGCCGCTTAGGGAATTGGTAGGTAAAAACCAGTGATTAGCCGGAAACCGAAAACAGTAGATTGACTTATTTTATAATCACTTTTTTGATTTGTTTTCTAAATCGATCACTAAAACATAAACCCCCTTAAATCGATTTCATTAGGTTAGTAATAATACAAGAATCCTTGCGATACGATACTCGAGTTGTCGCTTCCGCTAAACTATAATTTTTTAATTACTCGTTTTGACCCGTGCACGACAGCGGATCACAAACATATCAAGGATAGACTCAGAGGGAAGAATATTCGTCATCATTTAAGATGAACATATCAAGGATAGACTACTGGGAAAAATCAGGAATTACATCTATCGGATACTGGATAGAATACTGAAAAGAGAATATTCGTCACCGGTTAGGATGAACATATCAAGGATAGACTCCGAGGGGGGGGGGGAATAGGAATAACATCTATTAGTTACTGGATAGAATACCAAAAAGAGAATATCTGTCACCGATTAGGGTGAACATATCAAGGATAGACTCCGCAAAAGGGGAAGCAGGATTTATAACTACCGGTTACTGGGCAGAAGATCATAAAGAGGAGGAAATCCGTCATCGGTTAGGATGAACATATCAAGGATTAACCCTCTAGGGAATGAAATAAGGATTACAACTACCTTTTACTGGGCAGAATACCAAAACGAGAATATCCGTCATCAGTCAAGATGAACATATCAAGGATAGACTTAGAAGAGAAAGAATATCCATCATCGATTAGGATGAACATATCAAGGATAAACTTCCTGAGAAACGTGAAAAAGAATCCGCTGGGGAGAAATAAAGGGAGTAGATTACTTTTACCGGGTATTGGGCAAAAGTAAAGTACTCACAAATCGAGAAGAATATTACCATTTATTGGGTAACAGACTCTCGGGGGACCAAGGTATCTATCTAGGCAAGATCTAGAAAGAAAAAGTCAATCAAGGACACAACCCAATGAGGATATAACTCAGGGGGAGTGGTTCCATCCAGATAATCAACTGGGAGGAAGCTGAAATAATGATCATCCACGAGGAAATAACTCAGTGGGGAATGGGAAAGGGTAAATTCTTTCTGCTTAAGAGGCTGACACTCTATAATTGAGGGAGGATAGACACACCAAATATGCGTGGGGGAAAGGATACCACCATACCAGAGGATCGGAAAAGAATGAATCACAAAGTGCAATAATAATGCAATAACGAAATCTATGAATGTATATGTATATGCATATATGATGATTATGCTGACAAAACAATCACAAGGATACAAATGTCAATGATATGAATCATCGTTACAACACTCAGCCAATCTCAACAGGATAGAGGCATCTGTTGGAGAAAAAGAGTTGCTAAGGATGAACAGGAATCATCTGTCCCGAGGGCTTGATCCTGGCTAGGGAAAGAGGACAAATTGCTGCGGATCTACATCATCAACTCTGTGAGGAATTTTAGGGAAACACCATGGGCCCGTTTGTTTTGGATTTTTTTAAAAATGATTTTTATAGTGTTACATATTTTAGTGTAAAATTTTTTTACAAAGTAACTTTTTATAAAAGCTTCAAATAAAATTTTGGTTTGAATAGTTATTCTTAAAATGTTATTTTAGGTATTTCATCATTTTATCGAAAAAAATTTTGGATATCAAAATTTCAGAAAATCACTTAATTTTGAAGTTATTTCGAATAGCTTTTCATAAAAATCATTTTTGAGATACAACTTTTTTAAAAAATTGTGATTTTGACTATGTTTTGATCTTCAATAATTTATATTTCTATTATAGAATGAACAATTCAATCTTTTAATTTATAAAAAATAAATTTTAAAAAACTTGTAATATTTTGAAAAACATTTTTGTAGAATCCATTTTCAAAAATACAAAGAAAAAATCCATTTTTTTAAAGCTAAAACAAATGGGAGGACCATGGGAGACAACCTTGCAGAGGACCAGAAACATTGCTCAAAAATCAGTGTTGATGGGGATCAGAGATAACTCCGCTGCTGACCTGAGGGGAAACACAATCTGTACTGAATCTATGCAAACCATTGAAATAACGTGCCTTCAACCCGATGGAGGCGATTACAAACTTAGTTGGGGAAACCAACAAAACTCGGCTGGAGATGTAGGGTTGTCGTTCGGAAAAGATGATTGAACCAACTGCTTGGGGAAAACCAATAATGCTTCTCATTTTAGGACTTACCTTTTCTCAGACTGCTATTGATGTTCCTTTAATGGAATCGATTGCTCTTAAAAGTAATTGCTTTTATTATTTTAAGAAAAATATGATTTTGATTTTTAAATTTAATTTCAAAATGATCATAATAAAATTTAATTCTATTTAGCTGAATAAATAAGAGTAGAAACAATTGGATAAAAAGTTCAACTTTATTTAATAGAAGGGTAGTCTGTAAATGATAAGACTCCACAGATCTTTACAAAAGTTAAAAATGGTAATTTACATGGAAAAGGGCTACAGTGAATACAATGATCACTAATCCTTCTACCAATTTTGATATCCATTGTGCTCCTTAGCTTTGATTGAGAATGATGAATTAGAACTCAATGACGTGCTCAAGAATGTCTTCAAAATTGAAGGTCAACCGAATGCAGTTACTTGCCATGATCCCTAATTTTTGCATAAATTGCCCCAAGGTGGGGTACTCAATTTATTAGGATAAACTTTTCTGTTTTATGTCTCTAATTTTTTCTTGGATCGCCCTTTCGGGTTTTCAATCCACCGAGACTCTCATTTTTTTGCCTAAGCCCCCCTTTCGAGTTTTCAACTTAGCGAGTTGTTCTTTTCTTCTTAGGCGAATCATTTTTTGATTGCATCGGTGTTCACAGGATGCGTGAACTCTTCCCCATCCATAGTTTAAGAATCAAAGCACCGTCTGAAAAGGCTCTCTTAACAACATATGGGCCTTCATAATTAGGAGTCCATTTTCCCCTAGCATCTGGTTTGAAAGATAAAATCTTCTTGAGCACGAGGTCACCTTCTCTGAATACTCGAGGCCTGACCTTCTTATCAAATGCCTTCTTCATTCTCTGCTGATATAGCTGACCATGACACATGGCAGTTAATCTCTTCTCTTCAATCAAATTCTGCTGGTCATATCTGGTTTGACACCATTCAACTTCTGTCAACTTGGCTTCCATCAAAATATGCAATGATGGGATCTCAACCTCTATTGGAAGCACAACTTCCATGCCATAGACAAGTGAGAAAGGGGTTGCCCCTATTGAAGTGCATATGGATGTTCGGTACCCGTGCAAAGAAAATGGGAGCATCTCATGCCAATCTTTGTACGTCACAACCATCTTCTAGATAATCTTCTTAATGTTCTTGTTCGCAGCTTCAACAACCCCATTCATCTTGGGTCTTTAGGGAGAAGAATTATGATGTGCAATTTTGAAGTCTTTGCAAAGAGTTTCCACCATGTTATTATTCAAGTTAGATCCATTATCAGTAATGATCTTACTTGGCACACCATAACGACATATAATATGATTCTTGATAAATCTTACAACAACTTGCTTGGTTACATTCGCATACGATGCCGCTTCAACCCACTTTATGAAGTAATCAATAGCCACCAGAATGAAACGATGTACATTCGAAGCTTTAGGCTCAATCATACCAATCATATCAATTCCCCACATGGAGAAGGGCCGTGGAGAGGAAATGACATTCAACAGTGTCGGAGGAATATGAATCTTATCTGCATAAATTTGACATTTGTGGCATTTCTTCACAAATTTGCAACAATCAGATTCCATTGTCAGCCAATAGTAACCTGCTCTCAACATCTTCTTAGCCATATCATGTCCATTGGAATGAGTACCAAAGGAACCTTCATGGACTTCAGTCATCAACGTGTATGCTTCGTGTCTATCCATGCATCTGAGCAAAACCATGTCGAAGTTTCTCTTGTAAAGCAAATCACCATCCAGGTAGAAGTTGCCAGCTAATCTCCTCAAAGTCTTCTTATCTTTCAAAGATTCCCCAGGCGGGTAAATCTGACTTTGGAGGAAACACTTGATATCAAAATACCATGACTTTTCATATTTGATATCTTCAATAGAAAACACATGAGCTGGCCTATCAAGACGCATCACAGTCAAATTGGGAACTTCATTCCAAAATTTCACCATAATCATAGAAGCCAATGTTGCAAGAGCATCTGCCATCCGGTTTTCATCTCGAGGGATATGATGAAACTCAACCTTTGTAAAGAAAGTTGAAATCCTCTTCGCATAATCTCTATATGGTATCAAACCGGGTTGATTTGTCTCCCATTCACCTTTGATCTGATTCACAACCAAAGATGAATCTCCAAAGACGTTAAGTTACTTGATTATGAGATCAATGGCCTCTTCAAGCCCCATAATGCAAGCTTCATACTCAGCCATATTATTTGTACACTTGAAAGTCAATCTCGCTGTAAACGGAAAATAAGTGCCTTGAGGAGTAATAATCACTACCCCAATGCCATTACCATACTGATTAACAGCTCCATCAAATACCATGCCCCAACGGGAACCAAGTTCTTGCCCTTCTTCAAGCAATGGTTCATCGCAATCTTTCATCTTCAAGTACAAGATCTCTTCATCAGGAAAATCATACTGCACTGCCTGATAATCTTCAATAGGTTGGTGAGCCAAATGGTCAGCGAAGACGCTATGTTTGATAGCTTTTTGAGATTGGTATTCGATATCATACTCTGATAACAACATCTGTCGACGGGAAATCCTCCCGGTTAATGCAGGCTTCTCAAAAATATACTTGATTGGATCCATTTTGGATATCAACCAAGTGGTATGATTCAACATATACTAACGCAGACGCATAGCATCCCAAGCCAATGCGCAACAAGTCTTTTCTAGTATAGTAAATTGCATATTCTTTCTTTCCAGTTTCATCTTGCTGACCAAGAACACAATCCATACTTTCTTCAAGCACAATCAGATACATGATCAACGGTATTCCTTTAACATGTGGAGGCAAAATCGGAGGCTTAAGCAGATACTCTTTGATACTGTGAAAAGCTTTCTGGCAATCTTCGGTCCAATCACAAGACTGATCTTTCCGAAGAAGCTTGAATATAGGTGCACACGTGGCAGTCATATGCGATATGAATCTTGAGATATAGTTCAAGCGGCCAAGAAAACCTCTGACTTGCTTCTCAGTTTTGGGCGCAAGCATCTCTTGTATTGCTTTGACCTTGGCAGGATCAACTTCAATACCTTTCTCACTGATAATAAAGCCCAACAAATTACCAGAACGAACACCAAAAGTACATTTATTGGGATTTAAGCGGAGCTTGTACTTCCTCAAACGCTGGAATAACTTCAACAAACGCATAACATGTTCTTCTTCATCACTATATTTAGCAATCATATCATCAACATAGACTTTGATCTCTTTATGCATCATATCATGAAAAAGAGTGGTCATATCTCTCTGGTAAGTTGCACCAGCATTCTTTAGACCGAAAGGCATCACTCTATAACAGAATGTTCCCCAGGGTGTAATGAATGTGGTCTTCTCCATATCCTCAAGTGCCATCTTGATCTGATTATAACCGGAAAATCCGTCCATAAACGAAAAGACTTTGAATTTAGTTGTATTATCTACCGACATATCAATGTGTGTGATTTTTCTGTCCAAACTTGGTTCAAACAAGTCACAAATGACATTTGGAAGGTGTTGCAAAAAGTCCCATGCCAAAATTCCATGTATTTCTCAAATTGGACCATTTTGCCCTTGGTTTTTAATTGTTGCACTTGAAAATTGACCTTTTTATGTGAAGGCTTTTGGCAAAATGTGATGATGGATTATGAAAGTACATATCAAATGTGATTTGCTCAAAGAAAAACCATCCAATTCGGCCATTCCATGTGAAAGTTATGCCACTTTGATTTCGGGCATTTTTGGAAAATGACTGGATCATATCTTGCCAACCACACATGGGAATTTCAAGTTCTTGGACTTTTTGGAATGGTGAGATCAAGATCTTCAACTTTCATGTTGGACAAAATTCCATTTGAAGCTTGTATGATGAAGTAATTTTGAGGAGAAAAACTTTCCATTTTGGGCAGCTGAAATTACAGGTCACCTGCCATTTTAGGAAACTTCTTGTCTGACCTCCAAATCTTCAACCTTGGTCTTTGATATGTCAAATGAGACTTATATGGACATGAATGAGGCCCTTCAAAGCATCTCACACCTTCCAATCCATAAAATCAGGCATAGTTGACCACAGTTGACCACAGTTGACTTTCTATGGTTCCAGCTGAAATTCAGCTTGACTGATGAGCTCTGACCATCCAATCTTTGGCCAAATCACTTCACAATGATCCTTAGACCATATGAGCTTGATAAATCAACCCCAGGGCTTTATCTCAATGAAAATGACACTTGCTTGTTTGCTTGACCTGATCTCCTGCCCAGTTTGACCTAATTTGTCTGTGGGCTTGCACATGGGCAAATGGACAATGTAATGTTATGCAGTGGACCATGTTATGTTAATGACCTAATATGAAATGAATGTACAAAAGGTAGGGTGCAAATTTGAGGTGCTACAGCTGCCCCTATTCAATCAACTGGGAACCCGAATGGATGAGAGCAACGGCTGTCAGACTTTCAGGGTAAACAGGGATTGAATACCAAGAACCGTAGAAATTTGCACACTGCTGGGAATTTTCTTTTTTCTGTTTTTGTCTTTGTTAGAGGTACAACCACATCCAGACATCAGCACACGATGAATGGGAACAGAAATCTCAACTAGATGCCAGCGGACAACTAGGAAAAACTCAACGTTTACCAAGACCAACGGAGAGGTAAACCAGCTCTACTGGGGATAACCAGGAAAGGACACAACCATACGTCAACGGGCGTAATGGGAAAAACTCAACGTTTACCGAAACCAACGGAGAGGTGAATCAGCTGGGACGACCAGGAAAAACTCGACGTTTACCAAAACCAACGGAGAGGTAGCCAGACATCATCGGATGAATGGGAAGACTCGACCAGACGTCATCGGACGAAAGGGAGAAGCTCGACGTTTATCGAAACCAACGGAGAAGGAGAATCAACTGGGACGACCAGGAAAACTCGACCAGACGTCAACGACGAAATGGGAGACTCAACGTTTATCGACACCAACGGAGAAGGAGAAAACTCGACCAGACGTCAACGACGAAATGGGAGACTCAACGTTTATCGACACCAACGGAGAAGGAGAAAACTCAACCAGACGTCATCGGACGCAATGGGAGACTCAACGTTTATCGACACCAACGGAGAAGGAGAAAACTCAACCAGACGTCATCGGACGAAAGGGAGACCACAACCGGACACCAAATAGGACGTCTACTGGGGATTCAGGCTGGGAAATCAACCAGACATTAATGAATGACTGGGAATAGGGTATACAATCAAACGTCATCGGACGAATGAGAAAAACTCAACGTTTAACGAAACCAACGGAGAGGTAAATCCGCATGGGGAAAGGTACAGCTAGACGTCATAGGACGAATAGGAAAAACTCGATGTTTATCGACACCAACGGAGAGGAGGAAACCCTAAGGGGAATCAACAGTCATTAATGAATGATCTGTGAGGGATAAGCAACTATACGTCATCGGACGCATAGGAAAAACTCGACGTTTATCGACACCAACGGAGAGGAGGAAATCTCTTCTGGGGACGACCCTGTGGGGGAAGATATCAACTATACGCCAACGGATGCATAGGAAAAACTCGACGTTTATCGACACCAACGGAGAGGAGTAAATCTTTTCACAAGGGAAGGAGGACGACGTTACGAACATCGAAAGACGATGTTTACAGACATCAAAGGCAGACCAGACACTACGCATGACTGGGAAAGCACCGAAAGATGGTGTTTACCGACACCAAAGAAGACCAGACACTACGCATGACTGGAACTCACCAAAAGATGGTGTTTACCGACACCAAAGAAACAACACACGCGGGTGCTGACAGGAAGGAACACCAAGGATACCGGGTTGTAGGTGTGAAACAGGTGACCGACCAAAACGTGAATTGACTTGTGTTCTAAAACACTCAACATCCTGAAGAGGGCTTAGAAAAGCAGTCTTGTTAGAGGATGGACATTCGGTTCCACAGGGAATACGAATCTTACTCTGCTGGAGAAAGCAATCAAAAGACTGACCAGGGAGTGCATGAGATATATTATCTATAGCCGTCGAAACGTAGATAACATACTCGCATGGAAGATTATCCATAACCGGATTGGAGGTTGTTAGATGGATAAATCGACCGACATCATCCTGAAGAGAGCGAGCAAAGCAATCTTGTTAAAGGATGGACATTTGATTCCGAACAAAGGAATACGAATCTTACTCAACTGGGGAGGACGACTTCGACCCAAGAGCGCATGAGATATATTATCTATAGCCGTCGAAACGTAGATAACATACTCGCATGGAAGGTTATCCATAACCGGGTGGGTTGTAAAATGGATAAACGACCGACATCATCCTGAAGAGAGCGAAAGCAAACTTGTTAAAGGATGGACATTCGATTCCACAAGGAATACGAATCTTACTCAACTGGGGAGGACGACTTCGACCCAAGAGCGCATGAGATATATTATATATAGCCGTCAAAACGTAGATAACATACTCGCATGGATGATTATCCATGACTGGGTTGGTTGTTAGATGGATAAACGACCGACATCATCCTGAAGAGAGCGAAAGCAAACTTGTTAAAGGATGGACATTCGATTCCACAAGGAATACGAATCTTACTCTGCTGGAGAAAGCAATCAAAAGACTGACCAGAGAGTGCATGAGATATATTATCTATAGCCGTCGAAACGTAGATAACATACTCGCATGGAAGATTATCCATAACCGGATGGGAGGTTGTTATATGGATAGATCGACCGACATCATCCTGAAGAGAGCAAAGGCAAACTTGTTAAAGGATGGACATTCGATTCCGAACAAAGGACTACGAATCTTACTCAACTGGGGAGGACGACTTCGACCCAAGAGCGCATGAGACATATCATCTATAGCCGTCAGAACGTAGATAACATACTCGCATGGAAGGTTATCCATAACCGGGCGGGTTGTTAGATGGATAAATCGACCGACATCATCCTGAAGAGAGCGAGCAAAGCAATCTTGTTAAAGGATGGACATTCGATTCCGAACAAAGGAATACGAATCTTACTCAACTGGGGAGGACGACTTCGACCCAAGAGCGCATGAGATATATTATCTATAGCCGTCGAAACGTAGATAACATACTCGCATGGAAGGTTATCCATAACCGGGTGGGTTGTAAAATGGATAAACGACCGACATCATCCTGAAGAGAGCGAAAGCAATCTTGTTAAAGGATGGACATTCGATTCCACAAGGAATACGAATCTTACTCAACTGGGGAGGACGACTTCGACCCAAGAGCGCATGAGATATATTATCTATAGCCGTCAAAACGTAGATAACATACTCGCATGGATGATTATCCATAACTGGGTTGGTTGTTAGATGGATAAATGACCGAAAAGAAAGGCATCGGGGTACCAGACTAGGTATGCAAAGATGACCAATCAAAAGAGGAGAAAGTTGCTAACTCGGAGCAAATACCCAAAGGGAAGGGGAAGACCCACTGGGGACAATACTGCTTGATTAAGGCAAGTATCCAGAGGGGGAAAGAATACCAATACCGAGACAGGATAATGATAACCACAAAGAGGGGATTACATCTACCGGTTAGTAGGCAGAAAACCACGGAAACCGAAACCGTCATCACCTGGGATGAGCACGACTCCACGAAGGGGAGCACAGAGGATTCACATCTACCGGTTAGTAGGTAGAAGACCACAAAGATCGGACTTACAACTACCGGGTTGTAGATAGAAGACCGCAAAATTCGCCAACAATCAGAATGAACCACAAAGGTTACCTCTGCTAGGGGATGAAAGTGGGATTTTACAACTACCAGTTAGTAGGTAGAAAACCACAAAGATAGGACTTACAACTACCGGTTTGTAGGTAGAGGCCGCAAATTCCGCTGAGGACAAGATGAATGAGTGCCGGTTAATGAGCAACTATCCATTTATGCCCCAGGAAAAAAAACAGTCAATAGGAAGCCAATTTAGGATCGATCCAAAAAGGCATACTGGATCAAGACTCATCCTAATGAGGAAGAAACTCAATAGGGCAAACCCATCCCGTTAGGGAGGGAACGGAAGCAACCGTCATCCACGAGGATGTATCTCAGTGGGGGACGCAGAAGGAATGGTAGACACTTTCTGCTTAAGGGGAAGACTCTACATGGAGAGATCGGACACACCCACATCTGCTAGGAGGCTACTGGGGGGAAGAAACAGATTTTCCTTTCACCAACGGATGAGGAAATGAACCTCTCCGGGGGGTACCAATCCTGAATGCTGTCAGGAGCAACTGTAGCAAATGAGCCGTACAGATGTTTGAACAATGCTCCACCTCTGCCGGGGATACGATCTGATGGGTCAACACATGAATGCATATGTTTGAATCTTTCTATGGCGTAATGCTCCATATTGAATGGAAATGCTACGCGATTTGGAGGATGCAATGATTACTATATGCAAAATGCAAATGATGAAAACTCCGCTAGGGAGCCCACTGATCAAACACTCCAACTCTGTGGGGAGACTCTGCTTGAAGAAATCTGCTTGAGGAAAACTCTACAGCGAGAGTACAGACTTCTCACTCATGCTGGAGAACGGAGGTACCAAGAATCAACCAGATCTCTGGTGAGGATAGATAGGCATTGATAAAGTTCCTCCTGTCAACAACTCTGCCGAGGACCTATCCGAGAAAATACCGGATTACTGGGATGTCAACCCTCCAAATACTGAATCTTCCGAAGAAAAGCACCCATGCCGGGGAGAAGAGAAGATTGCTCTGCTGGAGAGACGAAAGCTAAAGTCTTCAGTACACCTTCTGCTTAAGAACTGCCCCATGAAAATGTTCCACCAGCAACCTTGCTGAGGATGCCCCACGATAGGGCTCAAACCACACTCTACTGGGGATGCCCCACAATAGAGCTAACAGGGGCTTGGAGGAAGAATGTTGCACTGCCGGGGACATGAAGATGAACAACTTCAACCAACACTGCACTGAGCACCCTCGCTGAGGAGGAACCACAAGAGGTTCTACAGGAAAAAGATACAGTTATGCTCGAGATACGAACAAATGTCTTACCTGTTGGTAATCATACCGCCCTTGGGAGAGCACTGCAGGTCTCCTAAGTATCCTTCCATCATTGTGAATGTTCACTTTGTTTAAGAACAATTTTGTGAAAAATTTGTTTATTTTGAAAACAATGATACTTTATCAATTAAATCATGCAAAACGTTTGTTGAGTTGAAACAAAGAAGAGTGCAAACAATTGGATAAAAGCTCAAATTGATGTGATGGAATGGTAGTCTACAAAGGGCGAAACTCCATAGATCTGTACAAGTTTGAAATCGGTGATGTATATTGGAGAGGGCTACATTGAACATAATGACCTTTCCTCTACCATTTCGAATTTTCGATGTATTCAAAGCTTCAGTCGATAACGAATCGAGAATTCCTGACAGATGACGGATATAGAGCACAGTCTTGTCAAGATGCAGTTACTTGCCAAATCCCTAATTTTTTCCTAGATTGCCCCAGTGTGAGGTGATCAATCTAGCGGGATGCACATTCTTTTTTCAAATGTCTCTAACTTTTACCTGGATCGCCCTTTCGGGTTTTCAATCCACCGAGACGCTCCTTTTTGCCTAAGTCGCCCTTTGGGGTGTTCGACTTAGCGAGCTATTCAGTTTTTTTTTGCTATTTTAGGCGAAGTATTTCTTGACTGCATCTGGATTCACAGGACGAGTGAACTTCTTTATCCATTGTTGTAAGTGTCAAAGCATCGCATGAAAAGGATTTCTTGACAACATATGGACATTCATAGCTGGGAGTCCACTTGCCCCTGGAATTGAGCGCGAAAGACAAGACTTTCTTGAGCACGAGGTCACCTTCTCGGAACACACGAGGCTTGACATTCTTATTGAATGCTTTCATCACTCTCTGCTGATATAACCGACCATGACACCTGGCAATTAATCTCTTCTTTTTGGTCGAATTCAGCATCAATCAACTTTGGAGTTTGAGGGTGCTATTTTTCTTTTGTTTTTTCCTTCTTTTCTTTCTTTTGATTTCTTTTTTTTTCTTGGATATTGCACCCTCTTTTTTTCTTTTTTGTTAATGCCCCAGTTGGCTGTTCTGCTGATTCTCGAGATGCAGCTGAGTGATCTTCTTTTCTTGCTCAAGAAGGCGGGAAATCTCGTCAGGAATCCCTTCAACATCATCTTCTTCCGCTTCAAATACAGGGAATTCAAAATTGGGAGATGACGTCCGATCATTATGTTCAATGGGTTTAAGAATCAACCTGCATAATGATTTTGATATGAAAAGCTTTTTGGAAATCAAACAAGACAATCGTTATGCAGATGAAAAGATTGCTTTTATTCTTGTTTTTTAGGGTTTTTTGTGATCACCAATTTCATGCAAAAAGCAAAAAGGGAAAACAAATGGAAAAACAAATGTTTTAACATGCTTTTATTTGAATGAAAATATCATTGCACAAAATGTTGCCAACAATGTCATCACTTCTCCTTTTGGCATGGGAGAAGGGTTTTTAAACAAAGTGATTATTACGCTGACTTAAGAACAACTGTAGGAACGCCCACAGTGACCCAATTGTGATAGATCCCCCCAGGGATGACAACTGTCAGTATCCTTTGCATCAGTAGCCTCTGCTTTTGAACAAACCTCTAGAAGAAAAGTCGGCGCCAACCCGGGACTTGTTATCTTCAAACTTGATTAACATGGGGACCTAAGTCCTCAAAGTTCAGAATACCTGACCTCACGAGGTCTTGAACTTTCATCTTCAACTGAAAGTAACTGTCCACATCATGACCAGGAGCACCCGAGTGATACACACAATGCTGTTCAGGCCTATACCACCACCGAGGGTTGACGGGTATAGCCTGCGGGTCTCTAGGAGTAATCAAGTTCCTCTCTATCAAAGAGGGATACAACTCTGAGTACGACATAGGGATTGGGTCAAAAATGATCCTCTTCCTCTCATTACCCGTATTGGCTTGATTATCATAGGGAGGCTGGTAAGCCTGCTGTTGAGGACGATGTTGCTGATGTTGATACTGCTGAGTTGGTCTTCTCTGTTGCTGTGGAGTTTGAGTTGCTGGGATAGTCACAGCAGCGACCTGACGATATGGTCCTCTGTTTGCACTCCTTCGACGGTGTACAACATTTGTTTCATTCTCTCCCCTTTTGGGTGCCCCAGAGTATGTCTTCTTAGAATTCGAAGAACTTGAAGAGTCAGGATCTTGTATCTTTCCTGCTTTGATAAGACTCTCAGTCCTTTCCCCACAGACAACAACATCAGAAAAGCTGCTGAATGGGCAACTTCCCATGCGATCCATGAACACACCCTGCAGGGTTCCAATGAACATGTCAGTCAGCTCTCTCTCCAACATAGGAGGTTGCACTCTTGCGGCTAGCTCACGCCATCTCTGGGCGTACTCTTTGAAGCTTTCCTTGGATTTCTGACACAAACTCTGCAATTGAGTTCGGCTCGGCGCCATGTCCATGTTGTGCTTGTATTTCCTCAGAAAGGCTTCACCCAGATCTTTCCAGCTTCTAACTGATTCTCTTTTCAGATCCATGTACCAGTCCAAAGACGCTCCAGACAGACTATCTTGGAAAAAGTACATCCACATATTTTCGTCGTCAGTGTATGCGGAGATCTTCCTGAAGTAAGCCTGCACATGGGTGCGAGGACAAGAGGTGCCATTGTACTTTTTGAATGAGGGTGCTTTGAACTTGTACGGGATTCTCAAACCCTCTACCAGCCCCATATTTGTAACATCAAATCCGAGGGAGTTCTGGCATTCCATCGCACGGATCTTCTCAGCCAGGGCATCGACCTTGCGATCCCTATCCTCAACACTGACCACCTCATCATCTTCACTCAGCATTGTGAACATGTCCTCTTGTCTGTCGACAATAGGAGCTGGATGACGAACAGGAGCCCGGGTAGCTCTAGCATTGACCTCTGCAGCAAGAGGCTGTCCATTGATCCTTATTCCTCTCAACTCATCCCCGACGGCATAGTGGTTAGTGGGAGCAGCGACATTGGCATTCTCATAAGCAGGTGCAACAACAGGCGAAGCACGGTTGGACGTAGGGATCACAGTCTCCTGTCTCTGAACCAAGGCTCTGAGCTCTTCCTGACCTTGAGCGACCCCCTGCATCATTGACATAAACTGGGCCATGTTCGCCCTCATCTCAGCCAACTCAGTCTGAACCTGGTCCATATTCCTCTGATGGTTGAGTCTGGTTGAATACCGATGCAGTCTCTGATCAGCTATCCTGCCTGACACAGGAACCAGAGTGAGAAGTCCGAACTAGAACACCTGTTATGCAATATGACATGAGTATGATGTTAATGCATATGATGCACATGCAATGATCATTTCTCAGGCATTCAAAGAGCCTGATTCATCTTCGAAAAATAGCAATCTGGAGCAACACGGCGCGGTATACAAGAGCAATGAGTACCGAGTGAAACCAACAATTTCATCTGTAAATGAGCACCCGGATCCATCAGTGAACAGACTCTGGAATGTACCCGAGAAATGATATGCATGCAGAGATTAGCTTTTTTTCTTTTTTCCCTTTTTTTTCAATTTTTTTATTGCATTTCTTTTGAAAAATAAACATGCTATGATGCACATGATGCAGACACGACTGACAAGCTGTGCATCTCTGAACACAGGATCGAAGCTTCGGCTCGAACTCTGATCACAATCATCTGAAACCCAAAGTCAACTGGTCAACTGAACCATATCCACATCTGAGCGTCCTCAAATTCAGCCCAGGGATCCGAAATAAGTGGAACCCTCTGATCAATGCCAGGATCAAACCTCCGGCGTCCAGAAATAGATCCATAAATCCGACTTATAAATAGGACTCTGATCAACCAATAGTCCCCAACAACGTCACCATCAGAACATGCATCTGTAAGAATCAACCCTCCCCTTGCAGGTAAATTCTAATCAGGTCATCCTAAGGCGGATAATGATCTCGACAATCGGGCAAAGATACTCAACGGGTTTGCCCTTTCGGGTGTGCCGTTGTAGCTCTCTTAAGATCGTCTCAATCAAAGATCCGGGAAATGATCGGTCACCAGAGTCAATAGTTCAGGTGAAGTGACACAACCAAAATGGATACTCCAAAGAGGAAGGGCACTATCAAATGAACCTCGTCCGGCTTGTGGTATGTCACGTTGCAACAATATGCTGATAAAGCAAATGAGGAACGTGAGACCACACTAATCCTAGGTGTATACTCGGGCCTGAGTTTTAGCCCCACTCAGAACACCCACCCCCAAACAAAGGAACCACCTGCACAGAAGACAGCTCAATGACAGTATGATGCATGCAAACAGATATGCACATATATACAACATAATAATCATGAATGCAACAAATAACAGCCAATAGCAACCGAAACCCTAATCTAGAGAGCGCTAGGAGAGACTCGCTTAGGGAAGATGGACCAGCACAAGTCAACTTCTCTAGAATTCCCCAGCAGAGTCGCCAGCTGATTTTTTTGTCCAAACTTGGTTCAAACAAGTCACAAATGACATTTGGAAGGTGTTGCAAAAAGTCCCATGCCAAAATTCCATGTATTTCTCAAATTGGACCATTTTGCCCTTGGTTTTTAATTGTTGCACTTGAAAATTGACCTTTTTATGTGAAGGCTTTTGGCAAAATGTGATGATGGATTATGAAAGTACATATCAAATGTGATTTGCTCAAAGAAAAACCATCCAATTCGGCCATTCCATGTGAAAGTTATGCCACTTTGATTTCGGGCATTTTTGGAAAATGACTGGATCATATCTTGCCAACCACACATGCGAAATTCAAGTTCTTGGACTTTTTGGAATGGTGAGATCAAGATCTTCAACTTTCATGTTGGACAAAATTCCATTTGAAGCTTTTATGATGAAGTAATTTTGAGGAGAAAAACTTTCCATTTTGGGCAGCTGAAATTACAGGTCACCTGCCATTTTAGGAAACTTCTTGTCTGACCTCCAAATCTTCAACCTTGGTCTTTGATATGTCAAATGAGACTTATATGAACATGAATGAGGCCCTTCAAACCATCTCACACCTTCCAATCCATAAAATCAGGCACAGTTGACCACAGTTGACCACCGTTGACTTTATATGGTTCCAGCTGAAATTCAGCTTGACTGATGAGCTCTGACCATCCAATCTTTGGCCAAATCACTTCACAATGATCCTTAGACCATATGAGCTTGATAAATCAACCCCAGGGCTTTGTCTCAATGAAAATGACACTTGCTTGCTTGTTTGACCTGATCTCTTGCCCAGTTTGACCTAATTTGTCAATGGGCTTGCACATGGGCAAATGGACAATGTAATGTTATGCAGTGGACCATGTTATGTTAATGACCTAATATGAAATGAATGTACAAAAGGTAGGGTGCAAATTTGAGGTGCTACAGTGTGGCATAGGAAAATCATCTTTCAGACTAGCCTTGTTCAAATCTCTGTAATCGGCACACATGCGGACTTTTCCATCCTCCTTTAGAACAAGTACAATATTGGCCACCCATTACGGATACTCAGCAGTAACAAGGAATCCGACATCAATCTGGTTTTGCACTTCTTCTTTGATCTTTACTGCCATATCAGGATGAGTCCTCCTCAACTTCTGCTTGACTAGCGGGCATTCTGGCTTCAACGGCAATCCATGCTCCACAATCTCAGAATCCAAACCAGGCATGTCTTGATAGGACCAAGCAAACACATATGAATACTCTCGAAGAAGATCAATCAACCCCTTCTTAACCTCTGGACACAGTTGAGACCCAATCTTGACTTCCTTCACATCATCTTCGGAACCCAAGTTGACTAACCCAATCTGTTCTTCGAATGGATGAATGGCTTTTTCCTCGTGCTCAAGTAGATGAGAGAATTCATCAGACACTTCTTCATCACTTTCTTCCTCAGCCTCAGACACAGGGAATTCAAAGTTTGGAGAAGGATTAGGATCATTGTATTCAATGGGTTTAGAAACCAACCTGCATAATGATTTGATATTCTGATTTAAGAGAAGTGAATTGTGACCAAATATTATGCAAATGGACAATTATTATTTATTTATTTATGTTTTTTTGTGATTACCATTTTCAGAAAAGTAAAAAATAGAAATAATAACATCATAGATGTGGATGAATAGAATTGCATTTTATTAATGATAATTGAGAAATGCCTAACAATGTTCACTTCCTCCTTAGGCATAGGAGAAGGATTTTTCTTAAAATAATGGAAAAAAAATTACTTAGAGTGATGAACAATAACGGGAACATCAACAACAACCCAATTGTTGCAAGCCTTTCCATGCGTCACAAAATTGACGCATGCTTCCTCTTCATCACCCTCGATTACGGAAGCTGAGTGTTGTTCATTACCATGGATGAAACTTCCACTACAAAAACTCGTCTTCACATCTTCAGTTCTAGCATGAGACGACTCTTGCTGAAATCCCAATCGAGCTCCACTCTTGTTCTCAGCGACCTCTACCATACGGCCCCATTGATTTGTGCTGCCATCTTCAATAATTTTTTGCGCATCTTTGAAAAAGGACATGGGTGCCCCTGCTTTCTTAACTTCAGCAATAGATAAAGCTTGGAATGGAGTTCCTACCTCCTCCTCAGCTTCCACATACGTAAAAGATGACAGATGGCTTACCAGAAGTGCT